>NC_022022.1:2158702-2161490 GCF_000317375.1 Microtus ochrogaster
ACCTCTTGTAGACTGGGTTGACCTTGAGCTCACAGAGATCCACCTGCCTCTGCCTCCCAGTGCTGAGATTAAAGGTGTGTGTGTCACCCCACCACATCCCTGCTAAAAGCTAGATACAGGAACAAAGAATAAAAGAAAACAAGGGAGTAAGTTCATGTAAAATAAAAAAGGTTTTCTTTCTTTTTTTTTTTTTTTAAATTTTGGTGGCTGGAGAGACAGCCGTGGGTGCTGGGAACCGAACTCTATATTTATGGTTGTGAGCCTAGCCTTTAATGGCTGAGCCATCTCTCCAGCCCTAAAATAAAAAAGTTTTATCTAATTTGTTGTGTGTGTTTATTTGGGGGCACATGAGGGCAGAGGTCAGTTCTGGCCTTCCTCACGGGGTTCCTGGGATTGAATCCAGATCATCAACACTTAGCAGCAAGCTCCTTTGTCTGCTGATCACCTCACCTGTGCTCACACAGAGAGATTTTCTGCTGTACACTTTCCCCGAAGCCTCCCCAAGTGCTAAGACACGAATAAAACAAAACTTGTTTTTTTCTTATTAAAAGTACAGTTTTGGGGTTGATTCTGTTGACATACATTGCCAGGGATATGGACTGCTTCCTCCTTCGAACTCTGAAGGGCCTGTGGAACACCCGGAGAGCACAGCCGCTAGCGGTGGTGACAAACTAGGTTCCTAAATTCAGGGTACTCACCCCGGTCCTCTTGTTGAGTCGTTCCTCATCCTCGCCCGTCCCCCATACTCGCCATTCTGGGATCAGTGAATTGACCCAGGGCTTACCCCCTGCAGCGGCTCTCCTTTCTCTGTAGGGATCCGCACCCAGTGGTCAGCCTAAGGTCCAGCCGAAATTGGGGGCCTGCTGGCTTTTGAGGTTTCTAAGGTTCTGTGAGAAGAAAACAGTCATCTTTAGGTACCGACAGGCAGTTGGAGAACGGCAATTTAATGGACGGTATAGTAGAATTTCTGACACTGTGTGCTGTCTCTACTAATGAGCTGGAAATGTAAAACAGAAACTGTTGCATTGGCCGGGAATCGAACCCGGGTCTCCCGCGTGGGAGGCGAGAATTCTACCACTGAACCACCAATGCTCCCTTTACACTACGTTTTGAAGGGTGGAAAGACCTAGTTTTTCAACAAAAGTGCCTGCTTTGATTTGGTCTCAGCGTTGATTAAAAAGTAGCTAATGTATCCAAACCAGTTGCTTTCATACAAACATTGTACTAGAAGAAACCCTGTCTGTTTTGCCTGACCCAACTCTACCCGAAAAAATAGCTTTTAGGCTGCATGCATCTCTTAGTTCTGATCCCTAATCTTCAATTTTTAATTCCAAATGGTTGCCTTGGTGTTTGTCTCTGTGTTTCTTAGGTGACCTAGTCTAACCAAGGAAGAAATGAGAAGAATTAAAATTAAAGGAACTATAAGGGCAGACAGGCATAATCAAATTTTGGGTTGCAGAGTTAGTTTTGGTAGTTGATCATGTTATGTGATGTTTGTTGATGTGATCAGTCTCCTAATTATTGTAACTACAGTATGTGCTTTCTCTTTATTTTTATTTTGGCAGAGTTTAGATGTTGGAGAGATTTGTCTCGCCAGTCCTTCAGGAGGGAACAAAACGGAACAGAACAACTGCCATGGGGGTTGAGCCCAGGAGTCTCCTAACTTCTTAAAAGACGAGAGTCACTCTGACAATTGTGCTTCTGTTTTTGACAAACCCAGGCCTCAGGTTCTGGACTCAGGTGCAGACTTAATCACAAGTCCGAGATCTGCAAGAAACCCCAGCTCCATACTGACCTTGCAGAGTGATTGCTTCTAGCTGCCCTTTGCCCAACCCTGAAGACACAGACAGCTTTGGGAAGCATGCCGTCTAAGGGCCACGTGCATTTATTTCCCAACCTGCAAACTTGCACTTCCTCCTCTCAACTCCTAACTTCCAGAAAGCCTCAGATGCATGCATAGTGACAAATTCTGCACAGCCACACTCCAGTGAATCCAAGGTCGGTAGCCCATGCCACCCTCCACGTCAGCACTGTGAGCTCCCTATGAGCGGCGCGTTGTTCGCTGGAGTTTCAGTCCATCACAGAAGCCTGTCCCTACCCCTGCCTGGTCCATGTGCCCTCATTAACATTCATCTACTGTCGGACCCAGAATTTGACATTTCCCTTAGATAAACACTCGCAATCTCTCAGCACTACACTTTGTTTCCAGCTTAGTTGTTTGGATTTGCTGGACTTTCCAGAGTCACTGTCCATCATAACTGCATCCTTCATACAATACTTCTTAACTCCATTAAATATAAATGACTCAAACATTGGCTTCCTTAGTCAGTCTTGCCTATTCTGGTCCATTTGTAACACTGTATCCCAAGTGACTGTTTTGCAATAGAAATATGGACACATCTATAGTCAAAACAAAACTATTATCTATTGATACAGTGTCTGTTACTCAGCTTCCAACACTAACAAACACAGAAGAAAGTTCAACATAAGGAAGCTATGTTATACATTGGAGAGATGGCTCAGTGGTTAAGAGCACTGCCTGCTTTTTCAAAGGCCCTGAGTTCAATTCCCACCACAACCACCCATAATGAGATCTGGTGCCCTCTTCTGATCCACAGGCATGCATGTACACAGACCACTGTATAATGAATAAGTTTTTTTTTTTAAAAAAGACAAACAATAGGGTGGAATTTCTCTGTGACTTCGAGACCAGCCTGGTCTACAAGAGCTAGTTCCAGGACAGGCTCCAAAGCCACAGAGAAACCCTGTCTCGAAAAAAACAAACAAA
>NC_022022.1:2161940-2169389 GCF_000317375.1 Microtus ochrogaster
TGGTTTTTTCGAGACAGGGTTTCTCTGTGGCTTTGGAGCCTGTCCTGGAACTCGCTCTGTAGACCAGGCTGGTCTCGAACTCACAGAGATCCGCCGGCCTCTGCCTCCGGAGTGCTGGGATTAAAGGCGTGCGCCACCACCGCCCGGCATCAGTCTGCTTTCTTATACAGCCCAGGAGCACTTGTTCAGGAGTGACTGGGCCCTCCAGCATCCATCACTAATCAGGAAGATGACCCACAGAGTTGCCCACGGGCAATCTTACGGAAGCTCTTTCTCACTTGAGGTTCCCTCTTCCCAAATAACTCTCGCTTGTGTCAGGTTGACAAAGAAACCAGCACAGAAATTTTAGTTCATTTTTGATTGGTTGTTGCTTTCGGACCTGTGGTGAGGCCAGATATCATGGTCTGTGCATTTATGGAACAAAATCCTTTACCACACAACCAGGAAAAGATAAAGAGGAAGTTGCTGGGGCCCCACTATCCCACTCAAAGGCATGCCCCAGTGCCCTGAAAACCTGTCACTAAGGACTGTCGCTTAGAGGTTCCACTGCCTCTGGATACTGCTGGCTCTGTGAAGAGGGAGGTAGTTTGCATAAAGAATCCATATAGATGAGCATTTGGTATACAGTGGGAGGGAGGAGACAGATGAGCAGGAGGGCCATGAGCATCCGAAGCCTAAGTGTTTGGACATGTTGTGGTTTGGATATGAAATACCCTTCCCCACCCCAGCTCAGGAGTCTTAGCCTTGGTTCCCTGATGGTGACACTACTTTGGGTGGTGTTGAAATGTTTAGAAGATGGGGCCTAACTGGAAGAAGGTACCGGGCTGTGTTCTGAAGGAGCCTCTTAGCATTTACCCCTCCTCTTTGCTTCCTGTCTGCCTCACCGCACAGTACCCACAATGACGCTGAGCCTCGTGTTGGGCCACAACACTAAGTCCTCTAGAGGGCCATGGACTGACACTGTGAGCCCAACGAAACACGGCCTCCTCCAAACTGTGTCTCTTGGGTACTGTCACCATGACAATAAGCTCACCCGTGCACCATCATCCATCTTTGCACCAGATGTGATGCCGTCCGGGGATCTTTCTCATGGTTTTCACCGGGCTCTGGGGGGAATAATGGCCCATACCTGTAATCCCACCACTCAGAGGGCAGAAGAAGATGACTGAGAGTTCAGGCTGTCTAAACGACAACACACAACTTATTCCTCTGCCTAACTATTGGCCATTCAGCTTTTTATTAGACCAATCAGGTGCCTTAGGCAGGCAAGGTAAAACAGCAACACATCTTTCCATAGTCAAACAAATACTCTATTCCACAACACAGGTCCAATGCAGCAAGGCTAAGTGACTACGGATGGAAGCCTCTCGAACCCTGAGGCAAAATATTCTTTTCTTCCCTCCTAGTTGTTTACCTCAGGAAAAGCTAACAGACACTGGAAAAGTATTCACACATTTTTACATAGTTAATATGTGCTGATAGTTTTATGTCAACTTGACACAAGCTAGAGTCATCTGAGAGGAGGGAACCTCAATTAAGAAAAATGTCTCTGAGCTGGGCAGTGATGGCATACGCCTTTAATCCCAGCACTTGGGGGGCAGAGGCAGGTAGATCTCTGAGTTTGAGGCCAGCCTGGTCTACAAGAGCTAGTTCCAGGACAGGTTCCAAAGCTACAGTGAAACTCTGTCTCTAAAAACCAAAAAAAGAAAAATGTCTCCATAAGATCTGGCTATAGGAAGACCTGTAGAACATTTTCTTAGTGATTGAAGGGGTGGGCCCAGCCCATTGTGGGCAGTGTCACTCCTGGGCTGGTGGTCCTCGGTTATATAAGAAGAGGCTGAGCAAGCCGTGAAGAATAAGCCAGGAAGCAGCACTCCTCCATGGTCTCTGCATCAGTTCCTGACTCTGGGTTCCTGCCCTGCTTGAGTGCTTGTCCTGACTTCCTGTGATGACAAACTGATACTGAAGTGTAAGTAAATAAACACTTTCCTCCCCAGCTTTCCTTGGGTCGTGGTGTTTCATCGCAGCATTAGTAACCCTAACAAAGTTACGATACCACTCAGATTTATCCTCATGGGCTTGCTTCTGTCTTGCCCCTCACTTCATTCTGTGTCTCTATCTTTCCATTTGAGACCACCCTCACCCTCCATTATTTTTGTGTGAGAAGTAGCATTCATTGAGGTTTTTTCTTCATGTTGATCTGTTGTCTGATGGTGAAGAATTGTCTCAGGTCTTCCCCAAACCCCATGAAAGTATCATTATTTTGCATTGATCACCGAAGCCTGTCTTTACTGTACACAGATCCTCAGAGGCAGTTACTTCCTTTCAGCACATTGAAAACACTTGCGTTTGATTTTTGCCTGTTAGAAGTCAGTGGTTCTCTACCTGCTACTGATTGGAATAGATTCCTTTTTTTTTTCCTGCCTGCCCTCCTATTTTTTTTCTTTGTCTTTGATTTTCCAAGGTTTTACTGTGATGGGCAGAGTCATGAATTTCTCTCTATTTATCTGTTTACCTCTATTTATCTTGTTTGTAAAATCTGTTGACTTATATTTTCATTAATTTTTAAATTTGCTCTAACACGCGCACATGCATGTGCACGTATGTGCATGTGCGTGCGTGTGCACGCGCAGAGGTAAGAGGGTAGACAACTCTGTGAGCTCAGGTCTCCCCTTCAGCTTTCCCATGGGTTCTGAGGACTGAACTCAGACGGCCAAGCTTGCAATGACCTTGTCGTCCGACATATACTCTCATGGCTGAAAAACCGAGAAGCACGTCTTAAACACACCTCCGTTCTCTCCCTCCTTCTCACCCCATTGGCTACTTCTCAGAGTGTGCTTGGCCATGTCTTCTGCTTTGCTCTTTGCACCTTGGATCTCCTTATCTTCCACTCCACTGACTCTCAGGAGTGATTGCTCTTTTGTTAAACTCTTCCGCTGAGTTGTTGATTTTATTACTTTTATTTCATTTAGTAATTTCTTTTTTTAAAATTGTTTTTATTGAGTTATATATTTTTCTTCACTCCTCTCCCTTCCTCTCCCCTGCCCTTCTACCCTCTCTCATGGTCCCCATGCTCCCAATTTACTCAGGAGAGCTTGTTTTTTTCTATTTCCCATGTACATTAGCTCCATGTATATCTCTCTTAGGGTCCTCTTTGTTGTCTAGGTTCTATGGGATTGTGCTCATTTAGTAATTTCTATTTTGGTGTAGGAGGTCCTTCTTCTCTTTGTGTGCTGCTTTCATTGGTTGAATAAAGAGACTGCCTTGGTCTTTTGATAGGGCAGCCCTTACATGGGCGGAGTAGACAGAACAGAATGCTGGGAAGAAGGAAGTGTGGCAGACGCCATGTCTCTCCTCTCTGAGACGGACGACGCTGGTTAGACTCATGCCGGTAAGCCACAATCAAGTGGCAATACATATTAATGGGATGGGTTACACTAATATGTGAGAGTTAGCCAATAAGAAGTTAGAACTAATGGGCCAGGCAGTGAATACAGTTTCCATGTAATTATTTTGGATGCCAGCTAGCTGGGCTGCTGGACGCAGCCTGCCGCGCTCTTTGCAACCCTATTCGACCCTCTAAATCTGCTTTTTATTGTTCCCAATAATGTGTGTGTGCAGTGTTAACAAAGCCCTTTCCTTTCTCTGCATGAAAACCAGACCTTTGACTTGTACAGTATCAATCCCAAAGACTGGAGGAGAAAGATCACTGACCCAAATCACTGTGGTCAAATTAATTAAAGAAAGTTATTAATTGTAATTAATTATAAAGCAAGTAATTGATTAAAGCAAGCTTTTTATTTGTGTACACGAGCTGCCTCTCCCTAAGATGGGGTTCAAGAGGTCAGCATTGGATGTGAGGGAGACAAGGGTTTTTACAGCTCAGGGGTAGGGGCCTTCTAAATGGAAAATTTGGGCAAAATAGGTAGGGTTACAGGAGCAGAACATAAAAATAACAAGTTAACCAGAACAGCCTCCTAAAACAAAGACACGATTGCAAGGTAGTCACATAACCCTTTGAAACAAAGGTAGGCTTGCAAGATGGTTATAATAACTTTTTGAAACAAAGGCATGGTTTGCCATTCCCTGTAAAGGCAGAACAGAACCGTTCATAGTTAGTTACAGGTGGGGTATGGCCCAATCCTTGAGAAACAGAGGTCTAATCACAAACAGGAACGAGCCTAGCTGGTCTTCACCTGAAGTAAGAAGGCTTTCAAGCCTAGGATGGAGGCAGTCTAGTTTATCACCAGTTTTTATTCCTGGGCACCTTACCTCCTGACTGGTGGATTGCACCTGGCTCAGGGGAACAGGCCCGCGCCCTGGTGAGAGGGTTCGTTCAGAGTTTCTGGGTATGAGATGCAGGGAAGCTGCATGCACCTCTGTAGGCCTTAGAAACTGCTCTGCCAAGTCCCTTTAAGAGCTTATGGCTCCCACGGGACCAGGCCTTTCTAAACCAGCTTCCAAGCAAGCAGTCAGCTGTCACCCCCCATGTGGCTGGTGAGGGGCGGATGAGTGGCCCCCACCTCACCACCAGACCCCCACCGTCGCCACCCTGGAAGCAGCTCCTGATGCCGGTCCTCCCCCACTTTTAAAGCCAACTGTGGTTCGCGACCCCCAAGACCATTAGAAAACACATATTTACATTGTGAGTCATCACAGCAGCGAAATTACAGTTACGACATAGCAACAAAAATAATCTTATGTCTGGGGGTCAGCACAACATGGGGAACTGTGTTAAAGAGTCGCAGCTTTAGGGAGGCTGAGAACCACTGCTTCAGAGAGATACAGTTCAAATCTTGGGTTCGACCAGTTTCTGTTTCTAGGTCTCAGGCCTCTTCTGTTAACGGACAATGGGCCCGGGAACTCCTGTAAAATGTTTGTAGTATGTCTGGAACGAGCACTAACTTCTAGTAGCTTCCCCCTGTCACATGACTGCTCAATTAATAACGGGCGCTGAGAAGTTATACACTTTTGGGTGATTCTTTATGTTTAACATGATGATTTTCACACCAAAATAAACAAAATATATGTGTTAAAATATATGCACATGCAGAGCCTCGAGAAGTCCAGGCTGGCCTCGAACTCCTGATCTTCCTGCCTCTGTCTCCCAAATGCTGGGGTTACAGCCTGAGCCATGCATAGATGAGTTCTGAACAAAGTGCTTTGCATACAAGGCCATCTTGTCTTTGAGTCTCAGTCTGTCACGCATGATCATTATCTCAGGGTCCTAGAGAGCCTTCTTGCGTCAGGTCTTTATTTGAAGAAAGTCTTAGGGAGAAGGAAATGTTGATCATGTTTAAGCATGAGACAAATGCCTGTGGACACGGAGTCTCTATTCTCTCCCCCACTGACCGTGGTCTAGACAAAATCCTTTTTTCCTCCTTGGTAAGAAATCTTTCTATAATGAAAAAAAATACCTATTTAACTTTTATTTATTATATGAATTTAGTCTATTTAATCTGTTTAATTTATGTAGGTTATTAAGTTAATTTTTCCTATTAAAATAATGGAATCGCTGGGTGGTGGTGTACACCACGCCTTTAATCCCAGCACTCGGGAGGCAGAGTCAGGCAGATGTCTGTGAGTTGGAGGACAGCCTGGTCTCTAAAGCTACACTTAATGTATTTTAGTCTAGAGGCCATGTTTTCAAATACAAATCAACAAGTAAACATTTTTACACACGTATATTAGCCCAAAACTGCTAATATTTGAGTTGTAGATCCAGAGTGTCCTCTGGCTTGCCACAGACTGAAGGAAGCGCTGGTGATCAGCTCCGTGCTTACTCTTGGGTTCACCACCACCAAGCATGTCGATGACATCATATGAGCGTCCTTGTTGAAGCAACACGCGAATGAATCAGAACAGTGACTCTTCCTCTTTGAACGTGTGGACTGCACGACGGAAGTGAAAAATGCTGAGTGTGTAACAAATGCATCCTTCACACACATACACGCACGCACATGCGTGCACACACACACGCACATGCACACACACATACACACACGTGTGTGTACGTGGGCCCAAGCTCTGTGCAAACACAGCAAAGAGTGATCTTCATATTCTGAAAAAGAGGCCAGGGTGTCTTCTCAAACCACATCATGAAGAAATTTATGAAAAAGAGAAGGACCTGGAAATGGGGAAACGTGTGATTCAGTTGAGCAACAGAAGCAAATGCCCTTTCTGGTATCTTCACTATTTCCTCTAAACACCCCACAGAGGTTGGTTTCTTTTTTGTGTGTGTTTGATTTTTGTTTTTTGTTGTTTTTTAAATGTTTGACTTTCACCCAAATCTGGTGGGAAATAAAAAGAATCTGAGTCGTTGATCCCCCAGTTAGGTCTCATCTCAGAAGCCTTGACTAAACAACAATTGTCCAGCCACAGAAAGGAGAAAGAAGTCTGTCTATAAGAGTATGAGAGAGAAATCACTCAAACCTAGTGGCTTGAAGGAGAGGGGCATCGAAGGTCTTACGGTTAGGAAATAGCATCTCCGTGGGAGATTTCTGAGCTGAAACGATTGCCATAACCAATGGAAGAAGAAAGATGTAGGTAGCTCTTGTTCTCACAGATTGCTAATCTCATCTGTCTATTTGGCAGCTGGTGTTGACAGGAGAGGAGCCTGGGGTGTGTTACTGATGGTTCCACCACCGAGGGAGAAAGACTTGGGTCTGAGGGTGAGCGGTCCAGTGGGCTAGAATACGATTACAGCTTAGGGACCATGGCTGCGCTCCTCTTCCCACCCCTTCCCACGGGCACTGCTCTAGGAAGAGAGGTTCCACCCAAGCACTGTGTGTGAGCAGGAGGCACAGACACAGTTATCCTGTTCCTTCTGGGCAGGGCCCTTGCTTTAGTCGACCTTGGGCGGCTGTGTTGGTTTAGTTTGCCTTGTGTTGGTAAACAAAAGTAACTTGGGGAGGAAAGGGCTTATTTCATTTTAGAGTTGTGGTCTCTTCATGAAGAGAAACCGAGGCAGGAGCTTGGAGGCAGGAACTGAAGCAAAAGCCATGGAGGAGAGCTGCTTACTGGCATGGTCCTCATGGCTTGTTCTGCCGGTGACATGCCCAGGGTGGCACTGTCCCTAGTGAGTTGGGCCCTCCCACATCGATCAATCATAAAATGCCTTATGGGCTTCCTTATAGGCAATTTAGCGGAAGTATTTTCTCAACTGAGAAGCCTCTCCTCAGATAATTCTGACTTGTGTCAACTTGAGAAAAAAACCAACCAGGAGTGGTGTTTCATTTTGACATTAACTGTGTGTTACGTTATACCAATACTGTTACATTTTCTTGGAAGCAGGTAAGAAGTTTGAGGAGACAGCCTGGAGCATCAACTGTACAGTCGGCAGCCTGGAGCACTCACTGTACAATCAACAGCCTGGAACACCAATGTACAGTCGTCAGCCTGGAGCACCAACTGTATAGTCAGCAGCCCGGAGCACCAGCTGTGTACAGT
>NC_022022.1:2169752-2182823 GCF_000317375.1 Microtus ochrogaster
CAGCCTGGAGCACAGCTGTACAGTCAACAGTCTGGAGCACCAGCTGTACAGTCGGCAGCCTGGAGCACAGCTGTACAGTCAACAGCCTGGAGCACTCACTGTACAGTCAACAGTCTGGAGCACCAACTGTACAGTTGACAGCCTGGAGCAGAGCTGTACAGTCAACAGCCTGGAGCACTCACTGTACAGCCGACAGCCTGGAGCACTCACTGTACAGTCAGCAGCCTGGAGCACTAACTGTACAGTCGGTAGCCTGGAGCACTCACTGTACAGTCGGCAGCCTGGAACACCAGCTTCCAGTCGAAGACAATCTCTAGTGAGTTCCACCACCCTGTCTTAAACTATAGCTGTGAAAAGGAGCATCCCCACTGAGTTCAAGAAGACCATACTTGATTCCTGGAGAGTCAGAAGACATACAACATCTACCATCCTTACCAAATGCTCAGCGACCAGGAAGATAGCAATGTCTTTTTTCTGGACCCGTGTCATACCCCTACCGCTAAAGACTAATTGTCTCTAGAGAGAAGCCAGCTTTGACTAAATTTCAGCCCCGTCGGGTCTGTAAAGCAAAGCTGTTGGTTGCCTGCAGCCTCCTCGTTGACCCTCAGTGTAGAAGCAGCAGCTTGGAGCTAATATCAGCAGAGATGCTCTTTACCTTGGGGCTAATAATCAGCGGGGACGCTGTTCTAGGGCCTTTGGCGGCTTTCACTTTGGACCCTGAGGAAGCCACTGACTTTTTTATTTATGTCACATGTGACACCAATACGATGATGATATGTAGCAAGAGGGAACTGCTGGTACTCTAGCTTCCTTCGGATGGATTTACTTTCATTTCTGTGACTGATTCTCCATTGAGATTCATTTTCATTTCCTGCTAAGTATCAGTCCAGAGGGAAGAGAAACTGAGCTGGGCTAGTAAGGAACGACTCAGATCATGAGGAAGGTTCAGCCGGACCCACAGATTGGCTAAAACCCTTAAAAAGTAACGAAGTTTTAAGTATTTATAGATTAAAAAAAAAACTGGTAAGGGATCATAAGTAGCTGGATGGTGGTGGCACAGGCCTTTAATCCCAGTACTTGGGAGGCAGAGGCAGGTGAATCTCAGTGAGTTTGATGCTAGCCTGGTCTACAAAAAGAGTTCCAGGAGTCAGGCCAAGACAGCCAGTACTTACACAGAGAAACACTGTCTTGAGAAAGAAAGAAAGAAAGAAAGAAAGAAAGAAAGAAAGAAAGAAAGAAAGAAAGAAAGGGAGAGAGAGAGAGAGAGAGAGAGAGAGAGAGAGAGAAAGGAAGGAAGGAAAAGAAATTCAGTATTATATTAGAAATGGTTAAAATGAATGCTGTAAGAGGCTGAAGTAATTGGAAAAGAACAGGGGGTAGGGGTTGTGTGTCTGTTATTCAGTCACTCAAGGGACTGGGGAAATGATGAGTTTGAGGCCAGCCTGGGTTACATAGTAAGACCCTGTCACAGACCAAACATAAGAAAGGATTGGGACAGAACCCCAGAAAGAAGCAGGGACAGCACAATAAAGATAAAGGCAAAATTAATAAAAACAGGTTATAAAACTAGAAAGGGGATCACAGGGGTCTCAAGTAGGGGTTTAGTAAGGGTTGGGAATGGAGAGGGACGGCACGTGTGTGGTTTGGAAGAGAAGAGGGGGTGGAGGATGAGGGGAGGGGGAAGAAGAAGCATGGGACAGGAAGGGAAGGGCCCAGCA
Source organism: Microtus ochrogaster (assembly GCF_000317375.1). Classification (NCBI taxonomy): domain Eukaryota; kingdom Metazoa; phylum Chordata; class Mammalia; order Rodentia; family Cricetidae; genus Microtus; species Microtus ochrogaster. The sequence continues at coordinate 2,171,471 of NC_022022.1, forward strand.
GGAGGAGAAAGGGGCTGGGGGAGGCACGGAGGGAAAAGAGAGTGCGTGTAGAAATATGACGAAGCCTGTCACTTTGTATGCTAGTTAAAACCCCAGGTGTCAGAGATCGCCTCGCAGGAGTAGGGAAACTGCACGGGAGAACGTGATTGAAACCCCAAAGGGAAAGCCAGAGCTGGACAAACGTGGGCACATCGACACAGACTTCATAACACAACTTACCACAAAGTCAACATTTTGCATTCTAAGAAATTGTGGAGCTAAGGAAATAATATTTAACAGACCCCCCAATTTCACAGAAATTCACTGTGTAATAAAGATGCTCGCAAGTAAGAAAATAAAACAGAGAAGCCAAAATATAATAAATACAAAATCCCCAGTTTACACTTTTTCCCTATAAAAGGAGTCCTGAAAAGGTAACCCACACTGTGCTCTCAAATCCCGTTTTGGAGAGCCAGTCCTGTGCACCATAAACAAAGCCTGCGCAACTGACTTTAATTTGGATGGTGGTTTCCATTCTCGCTTGGTGGGATCAGCAGTGCCAAGGCAGACGTGACTGTTGTGGGGATGTAGGGAGAGGGCTGAGCATTACCTAAGCAAACACAAAACAGTCAGAAGAAGATGGTGTTACCTTAGTCATCAGTCCCAAGGCCACTGTGTGCTCCATCCGGACGTACTTGAAATACTCTGTGAAAGAATCTGTGGCCAACCTCTTACATCCCTTCTCTACTCTTTTTACCTATAATGTCCTCCTGGACTGTTGCTGTGATTTTGAAGACATCTTAATGAAATCCTATGATGTTGCTGGAGGGACAAAGAGGACCAGGAACATTGAGTTCTCTGATCCAGCAGCCCTCCTTGGGTACAGGTCTCGGCAACAGTCTTTGACTCAGGCCTCCACGTCTGCTCCTGCCCTGAACCTTCAGGAAGTTAAAAGCTGGAGGAGAGATTTGTGTGGCATTCCTGTTTCCCGACAAAGAAAGCAAGGCACAGTGACCATGTCACTCTGATAATGGAAAATATGTATGTATGTAATGGTATGTATGTAATGGTATGCATGTAATAGTATGTATGTAATGGTATGCATGTAATTGTATGTAATGGTATGTATGTAATGGTATGTATGTAATGGTATGTATGTAATTGTATGTAATGTTATGTATGTAATAGTATGTATGTAATGGTATGTATGTAATGGTATGTATGTAATAGTATGTATGTAATAGTAAACAGTAAAATGAAATTCACCATTACGCAGCTTAGGCCATTTCAGGGGAGCATAGGAATATTAAAATGGTTGATGAAGTGTAGGGGTGCATAGGAATATTAAAATGGTTGATGAAGTGTTCATGAAGACCAGAGGTGGAGTCAGAAGAAATGACAAGCTCATCTAGGAATGAACAGCCCAGAAAAGGAACCACAACACTGCAATCTCTAAAAGTCACCACAACAGCATAGTGAAGACTTACATCTAAAGTCGCTCTCATCCGGAAGATGCCCAAACCGAAAGGCAGCTAGATACAGAGATAGGAATGACTAAGAATTGAGACATCAGTGGCTTCTGGTGGGACTTTTTATTACCATGAAGGGTATTTGAAGGGAGATATCATGTCTGCTTCATGTTCTGCTTCCTCTTCTAGCCTTAGTAAATACGCCAAAGCTGCCGATTTCACCGGGTTAAAACTATTATGGGGCTGAGGCTATAATTCAGAGACAGAGCACCAAACTTGGTTTAATTCTCAGTACTGTTTAAAAAAATAATGGTATATATGATGCTTATTAAATATAATTGTAACTTTGATAATTATGCCCAATTTTTTTCCAGTTTTCATGTGTATGCAGGTGTTTGTGTGCATGTTTTTGCACATGTCTGTGACTGCGTGTGCTGTGTGTATTGCATGTATGTGAATTCGGGCCAGAGGCTGATCTTCTCTTACTCTTTCACGGTAGGCAGAGGTACTGCTTGTTCATTTCCTGGCTGCTCAGACCCGAAATAATCACACAGAAACTCTTGTAATTACAATACTGTTTGGCCAATAGCTTATGCATATTTCTAGGTAACTCTTACATCTTAAATTAATCCATTTCTATTATTTTATATTTTACCACAAGGCTTGTGGTTTACTGAGAAGGTTCTGGCTGGTGGCTCGAGTCTTTCTCCTCCAGGGGCTACATGGCATCTTCCTGACTCTATATCTCTTCCAGCGTGACTTTATTCTGCAGCTTCTTTATTAACCAATGGTATTCACAGCATACAGAGGGGGATCCCACATCACCTCCTCTTTTCTGTCTAATTAAAAAGGAAAGTTTTAACTTTAACATAGCAAGGTTACAGTCAACAAAACAGTTATCAACCAAGAATTACAGTTACAATACTTAGTCCATTTATATTTGACAAATTAAGGAAAATACTCTTATCTATCCTATCTTTGTGAGTCTAAAGTTTTATATTTAATCTACCTTTTATTATAACTAAGGAAAACTATAACTATCTATTCTTCAACTCCATTAAAGACTCCAGAAGGATATACTATTACCTAAGTAAACAGGGAGTGCATTGTAAGCAATTCCAAAACTCTATAATTGACAGAGACATCTCACTGCCTGGACAGTAACCCAAAGTTTTTTTTTTTTTTTTTGTAACATTGGGGCACCCATCTTTAGCCTACAGGCTCATAGTATTCGGTAGACTTTTCATGAAGCAGGAAATTTTAAGAACAGTTTTACCTATATTGGCAGTTTGTCAGTCACTTTTCTTCTGTGTCCTGCAGAATGTCTGGCAGACTCTTTCATGAAGTAGAAACCCTGAAGGACTGTCTCACCTTAGGCAAGTTCAGCAGTCATTTTTCTGTGGGTCTTGTATGTGCAGTTCATACAGCATAGCATCAAGCAGTCCAGGCAAGAGCAGTTTCTTGCCCAAATGCTAGCAAACTCCATAAGGAGCCTCTTCGATGCCCATCTCTTCTTGAAGTAGATTGGTACTGCCAGGAGTAGATGTGTCTCATTGTCATGAAAAGTTCTTAAAACATTTTAAATGCCAGATTTTGTTAGTCTTTGAAAGGTATGAAGAATAACTATTCGTCTGAAACATATCTTTGTACATCTACAAAACCTGACTAACTTGCCGGGCGATGGTGGCGCACGCCTTTAATCCCAGCACTCGGGAGGCAGAGGCAGGCGTATTTCTGTGAGTTCGAGACCAGCCTGGTCTACAGAGCTAGTTCCAGGACAGGCTCCAAAGCCACAGAGAAACCCTGTCTCGAAAAACCAAAAAAACAACAACAACAAAAAAAAACTTGACTAACTTGACTACAAGCTTGATTTTTATAGGCAACTATATTAACCTGCTTTTTAATTATACATTACATTTTAAATTTTTTTTTTCTTTTTAATCCTCTAATGCGGGCGGGGGAGAGTAGTCTGAATTGGGCTATGAGGCGCGTGCCTCACCTCAGCCATTGAACTCGTGCCGCCGGCCTTGAGTCTGTTCCAAGCTCCGGCGAGGGGGGCATCCGCCCGCCATGGGGGTGCGGGCCTCTCCTGCCCAGTCTGCCTGCGCGCGGAGCCCTGCTCTCTGGGAACTCACCGCGGGGGGAGAGGGCCCAGTCTCAGACCTTCCCAGGGGCCGGGGAGTGACGAGCACTCAGCGCGTGGCCCCGCTGATGAGCTTCCTCCGCCCTACATTTTAAATATTTATTTTATTTATTTATTACGTATACAATATTCTGTCTGTGGGTATGCCTGCAGGTCGGAAGAGGGCACCAGACCTCTTTATAGATGGTTGTGAGCCACCATGTGGTTGCCGGGAATTGAACTCAGGACCTTTGGAAGAGCAGGCAATGTTCTCAACCACTGAGCCATCTCTCATTACATTTTAAATGAGCTGCACAAACTCAATACCTTAATCAAGAGCAGAAATATACATATAACAAAATTGACCTTGAATTTGCATCAGTAAACCAAGATCCATACCAATGCAAATCTCTATAGCATATCCCCCTTTAAATGTGAACAAACATTTATAAACAATATTTGGGATTCTCTTTAAAGACTTCGTCAGAATCTCTCAATCAAACACAGTCTTTGCTGATACAGCTAATCTTGCTAGCTAGCTTCCTTTGAGGCATCCAGGTCTGTGCAGTCTGAGACTGGGATTAAGGGCAGCCACACCTGTCTGTAATTTTCTTTGGTGTCTGGGGATTCAAACCCTGGCCTCCAAACTTTCCTGGCAGGTGCTGCAACTGTAGAGTCACCTATCTCCCCAGCCCAATTATGCACAACTTCCATTTAGTTCCTGAAAGATATGGTCATTAAAGGAGGAATTGTGGGGCTGGGGGTGTAATTCAGTTGGTAGAGTACTTTCTAGCATGCGTGAGACCCTGGGTTCCATCTTTAGCACCATAGAAATGGGCATGGTAGCAGACAGTGCCCTCCTAGCACTGTTGAGATGGAAGCAGGAGGATTAGAAATTCAAAGTCGTCTTCAGCCCGGGATGTATGAGACCCTGTAACACACACACACACACACACACACACACACACACACACACACACACACAGAGAGAGAGAGAGAGAGAGAGAGGGGGGGGGGCGCGCATTACTGGCTGCTGCTTCTTTAAACGACTAAAGCAGTTTTAGTCAGTCTTTGTGGGTTTAAATTTTCTTCATTTAGAGCTGGACCAACAACTGGCCGTAGGTAACTTCCCACGGTAGAGAAGACATTAGCACGTAATTCTTTCTATTCATGTTTGAGACGTGCCCTGAAGTCATTTTAAAACTGTGACGTGCATAAAAGTGAGGCCGTCATTACAGATCATCTGTATGTGGACATATCCATGATACAGATGTTTGCGTATTCTTTCATGAGCCCTGCGAGCATCATGATTTTCATTGTCTATTAAATGCTAGACACTACTGTCTGGTTAATTATGAGATGTGTCCCATGTTCCCATGTTCCTAGTTCTTTCTTATAGGCATTCAGATTGATGGCAGTGGGCATTTTATTTGGGAACTATAGATATTTATTAGAAAAAAAACCATTTTATCCTTTAAGGTCATGGTAACCATCCCTCTAGCATAACCATGCTATCTTGATCACACTGACTTTGGAATTTTCAGGAGTGAAGGGGCCAGTGTTATAGTGTGCTCGTGAGGATGTGAAGGGGAGCAAACTGCCTGGTTTTAATTCTGCTTTTTAATATATATATATATATATATATATATATATATATTTACATGTTATTCCCCCCACTCCACAAGTAGTTGAATTGACTCTTTTTTTCACTTGTACAATGGAGACAACAATGGCATCCCCTTCTAGGTTATTGCTGGGACTAAGTGAGAAAATACATAGGAAGAATAATTAGTAACACACAAATGTGAGTTATGCTGATACATTAATCTGACTTTTCTTCTGTGTGCCCTGTATATCAAATCCCACCCAGGTTTTCTTTTTCTAGATGAGCCTTGCTGTGTAGCACAGGCTAGCCCCAAACTCACAATCCTCCCGTCTCCTCCCAAGCACGGGACTATAGTAAGCAGACACCACCACTCTCAGCTCCGGCAGCCTTTATCTGAGTCTAGAATGTGTCCTAAGGAAAGAGTAACTCAAAATTTAAAGATGCTGCAGTTCTGGTCATAATGGTTAGAGATTACCTGCATGTGCCTGAAGAGAAGTTGATAAACTCAAATGATGGTGCATCCGTGCAGCAGAAAACCACAGAAGGAACATAGTGTGAGGATTATGAAAATGGTATTTTTTTTTTGTTTTTTGAGACAGGGTTTCTCTGTAGCTTTGGATGTAGACCAGGCTGGCCTCAAACTCACAGAGATCCGCCTGCCTCTGCCTCCTGAGAGCTGGGATTAAAGGCCACCACCGCCCGGCGAAAATGGCATTTGATGGAATCTTAGTGAATTGAGGCTTGCCTGTGTCTCTCAGGATACCCAGAGCTCTTTCTGGAGTGTCAGCCAGCTACTTCACTGAAGCAGTCTTGGAATCTCAGCAGACTACAACAGGGAGCATTCGTTTCTTCTCATGGCAAGCTCTGTTTCAGAGTAGTGTACGATTAGTGCAGATGGCTTCATGGCCAACAGAAACCAAGGGGATGAGCCACAGTGGAGAGTCAAGACGGCATCTTTAGCTGCTCCTGATGCTGTAGAAGCGTGGGGTGACCCACTGTTAGTGAGACTGCTAGTCAAGTCCCTGCTGGGAGACAATGCTCTGCACACTGTAAAGATTTGTCACTCAGGTTGGCTTAATAAGATGCTGATTGGCCAGTAGCCAGGCAGGAAGTACAGGCAGGGCAGCTAGACTAGGAGAATTCTGGGAAGAGGAAAGGCAGAGGCACGGTCACCAGCCAGATGCAGAGGAAGTAAGATGAGAATGCCCCACTGAGAATAGGTACCAAGCTGTGGCTAAACATAGGTGAGAATTACGGGTTAATTTAAGTTGCAAGAGCTAGCTAATAATAAGTCTGAGCTAACAGGCCAAACAGTTTATAATTAATGTAAACCTCTGTGTGTTTCTTTGGGACTGAATGGCTGTGGGACAGGGCAGGACAGCAAATTCTGTCTACAAAGTAACCACCACATCATTGAACCACCCTTCTTTCTGTTTAACTGTCTTTCTCTCCTAACAGAATCCCTGGAATCATTAGATCTTCACAGCTCTCTAAGGACCCCACTCTGACTGAGGGCACAGAGCTGCTAACTTGAACCTTGAACCTCCTTTCCTAGGATGTTCTTGTCTACCGGCCTAAGTTAACTGTCTCTGTGATATTTATAGTAAGCATTTCGTCTCCTTGGATTTAACCTAAGTGTTATAAATCCATAGTATCTTTCAGGATGATGGCTTATATATTACTGACTTCACTTTTCACTGCTATGAATGATTGACTCTTCCTATGTAGAGGCCAGTTTGTGCTAGGGGGACTCTTTTCATAACTCTCAGAGAGGCTGATGTAAGAAGTTTCTGGATCCAAATGATAAAATTACCCAATCTGTGAACCAATCTTAAAATAGAGTTTTGTCATAATTGTTCCTTAAGAAATATAAACAGTAGAGGGAGAAAATAGTTGGAAGGGAGTACCACCACTAAAACTTGAGCCTTTCCAGCAGACTCTGAGCATCCACAAAACAAAATGAGTAAACAAACTAAAGACAGAGTTTAAACGGAGAGAGATGGGCTATGGGCTTTGAGAATGGAGGAGAAAGGTTCTAAACATCAGGGATGGAAAGCCAGGAACAGGGGTCCACATTTCCAATCTTACCAAGTGGGAGGCAAAGGCAGGTGGAGCTCTGGATAGCCAAGGCCAGCCTGGTCCACAAGTGAGCCTCAGGCTGTCAGGGCTACAGCATCACCCTGGAGAGAGAGGTGGGAGGGGCATGCAGCTAGGCATGGTGGTACAAGGCTATAATAATCCTAGCACTTGGGAGGTAGAGGCAGGAGGATCAGGAGTCAAGGCCATCCTTGGCAACATAGTAAATCTGAGGATAACCTGGGCTACAGAAGACCCTGTTATAGAGGAGGAAAGAACTAAGGATGTATTTCCCAGAAAAAAGGAACACAACCATAATGCAAGTGGGCAGAAGTGGTCATTTCCTTCCTCTTTTCTAATCTTGGTTCCTAGCCTTTACTAGAGTCTCTTCAATGTCTTACACAGTGCAGATTTTTACCAGCTTGGAGGTGACATGTGGCTTCTAACGACCCTGCTCCTTTGGGGTAAGTTAGGCTCAGGGAGGCTTGTTGGGGGAGTTGGCTCTGGCCATGGCGATCAAGACGTTACGTCATTGTTTGGTTAGCCTAAGAACTCAAGTCTAAAGACGGCTGTATCAAGGATCCAATCATTTATTGGTGCTTGTTTCCAAAGGATAGGAAGGGGACCCTCTGGTGGCATTAAACCTGCAAGCTTCCATCAGAATAAAGAGGGTATCATGAATACCCATCCCTTCTCTTGGTACTTGATCTGGGAAGAGAGGGATGGTGAGTCTCTCAAGAGACTTCAGCTGGGTCCTCAAAGTTGATGTGAGCTCTTCCCAATTCTCCCTTCGTTACCAGTATCTTCTATTCCCCAACTGACATCTGTGTCTCTGGTCTCTTGCAGTTCCAGGCGGTGGACAAGTGGGTGAGTGGGCTCTCCATCAATTTCTCATCTGCTGCTTCCCTGTTTTCAAAGGGTGGCTTCCATTAACCTGGAGGGAGGAGCACAGGGGAAATAAAAGCAGGAGAAAGATTTCTTAGTGACCGTCTCTGTATTTAGAGGGGGTTTTCTACAAAAGGTTTTCTGAGTGAGCCCTGGCTGCTGAACTAAATCCCTAGATCAGCGGTTCTCAACCTTCCTGAAGCTGCGACCATTTAATATAGTTCCCCATGTTTGGTGACCCCCCAACCATAACATTATTGTCATTGCTACTTCATAACTGTAACTTTGCTACTGTTATGAACTGTAATGTAAACATCTGTGTTCTCCGATGGTCTTAGGCAACTCCTGTGAAAAGGTCATTTTGACCTCCAAAGGGGTTGTGGCCCACAGGTAGAGAACCACTAGCCTAGTGAGCTCAGAAAAGCAGATAATTGTGGGAACCCAGAAGCAGCCCTGTCCGGCTGGTTTTTCTAGCCCCCCCCCAACTTGTCTCTTTTATAAGAAAGCAGAGATAGGTGGTTCTCCTCAGACAGAAAGGCTTCACGGGCTTGAGCCTCAGTTTCCCCCCAAAGACAGCCTAGCACTGAGTGTAGAGAATCTGGTTCAAGGCAGTTTGCTCTGGTTTAAAACTCCACTTTCTTAAACACCAATGATTTCATCACTAGCTACCAAATCCTAACCCCTGTACTGGGATCAAACAACTCCAAAGGCTCCCAATGCAGAGCGGGGCTCTTACGGACCGGCTGGCTTCCTGGGTTTCCACTTGCTAAGTTTTTCAAACTGACTTACATATACTTTCGCCTTGTGCAAGCGATACTTTACCAATCCCTCGCAGTCCTTGCGTTAGCTCCACTTAGCGTCTTCTCCCTTCCTCTTCTTTTTCCTACAGTCAGTGACAGGAAGGCTGTGATCACCTTGCAGCCTCCGTGGGTCAGTATTTTCCAGAAGGAAAATGTCACTTTATGGTGTGAGGGGCCCCACCCGCCTGGAGGCAGTTCCACAAAGTGGCTTCTGAACAACACGGTCCTTCAGGTCTCCACGCCTAGTTACAGGATCACTGAGGCCACTTTCAAGGACAGTGGTGAATACAGGTGCCAGACCGGTCTCTCAATGCCAAGCGACCCTGTACAGTTGGAAATCCACACAGGTAAACATGGCACGGGGCAGGAGGGCTGGGGATCCCAAGGTCTTCTTTTGTGCGGGTGCCAGAATGCTGTCTGTCTGTTTGTCTGTCTGTCTCCCTTTCTCTCTGAGAGTGTATGTGAGACTTTATATGAGTGAATGTATCAGCTCTAAGGACCTACCAGGTCCAATCAAGTCAGTATAATTAAAACATTACATCAAGATCATACGTACTCCTAGCGCTCTAGATTGGACCAGTTTTGGGTACAATGTCTCAAGAAAAATTTCAGGCTCTTGTGTTTTATCTTTGTCAAAAATTTATGGCAACATGTCTTAAATTTCCTCAATGGCAGCTCTCTTGTGTGTTTTTCATTGTATCGTTCTGATTGTGTATAGTGGCTTCACATTGTGGTTTTAATTTATAATTTTTTTGGTGACTGTGGTATTGACCACTTTTAGTGTGTTTATTACTTGTCTTTATAAAGTACCTGATTAGCCTTTTGGCCAATGTTTTTTTTCTTTTAAAATGGTATTGCATTTTAGGGGTGTGTGTGTGTGTGTGTGTGTGTGTGTGTGTGTGTGTGTATCTGTATGCCATGTGTGCAAGGACCTACCCCTGATGGTCAGAAGAGGGTGCTGGACCTCCTAGAACTGGAGTCATCAGCAGTAGCAGGACTAAGTTCTGGGAACTGAACCCAGGTCTTCTAGACTAGTGGTTCTCAACCTCCCTAAAGCTGCGACTTTTTAAAACAGTTCCTCGTGTTGTGGTGACCCCAGACCGTAAAATTATTTCCATTGCTACTTCATAACTGTAATTTTGCTACTGTTATGAATCATATAGTAAATAATTTTTTTTTTGGAGATAGAGGTTTGCCAAAGGGGTTGTGACCCACAGGTTGAGAATTACGGCTCTAAAAGAATAACAAGCACTCTTTCTTAACTGCTGAGCCTCTTTTGTTTTGTTTTGTTTTGTTTTGTTTTGGTTTGGTTTTTTGAGACAGGGTTTCTCTGTAGCTTTGGTGCCTGCCCCGGAACTAGCTCTTGTAGACCAGGCTGGCCTCGAACTCCCAGAGATCCGCCTGCCTCTGCCTCCCGAGTGCTGGGACTAAAGGCGTGCACCACCACCATCCGGCCTGCTGAGCCTGTTAAGAAATCTCTCTAGCTCCTTCTCCCAAAGCCATTGGCTCATCGGAACTCTTTATATATTCTGGGTTCCTCAAGTGTTGGTAATTTCTTTGTGGCTTGGTTCCCCCCACAAAAGAAACAGAAGTTCTTGACTGTCATCTAATATACCAGGCTTTCTGCTTCCTGCTCCCTCTATCCTATTTATAAAATGTTTTGCCATGGTTGTGCAACAGTGGGGACTCCATTGAGGTTATGCTGATGCTCAGTCACCTTCCGTCTGTCTGGGGATGCTAAGACACTAAGACACTGTCTGTCTGGCAGGAAGATAGAAAGAAGGCCATCTAGGGAATAAAGGTGGCAAACTTCCAAGATGACCGGCTTCTTCCTCACCCCCCTGATCTGAGACAAAAGCCTGGCAGCTTAAAAAAAATAGGCCTGGAGGGCTTTATTTATTTGTTTAGTTATTTTCTTCCAAAATTTGGGTCCTCTGCTGATGGACCAGCCTAGGAGTTCAACAGAATCTGTACATATTTACGTAACAATTGTGGACCAGTCAGTCACCATCCCTAAATCAGGGAAGAAAGACTCACCAAAGACTTAAAAAAAAAAAACCCTAGCCATTGAGAAGAGACTAGATTTATTTTGTTTTGTTTTGTTTTATTTTGAGACAGGGTTTCTCTGTGTAGGCCTGGCTGTCCTATAATTCATTCTGTAGACCAGGCTGGCCTTGAACTCACAGAGATCTACCTGCCCCTGCCTCCTGAGTGCTAGGACTAAAGGCGTATGCCACCACCGCCTGGAGACGAGATTTTTCAGTTCTCAGCCCCACCTTGCTTTGGAGAGGATCTCTGTGTACTTGCTGTGTGTGCAGAGGTCTCTGTGTGCTTGCTGTATGTGCAGAGATCTCTGTGTGCCTGCTGTGTGTGCAGAGGTCTCTGTGTGCCTGCTGTGTGTGCAGAGGTCTCTGTG
>NC_022022.1:2183138-2184888 GCF_000317375.1 Microtus ochrogaster
TGTGCCTGCTGTGTGTGCAGAGGTCTCTGTGTGCCTGCTGTGTGTGCAGAGGTCTCTGTGTGCTTGTGTGTGTGCATCTCCTCACCTCTGATAGTAGCTCTTTCTCACCAGCTAATGCTGTCTGCTGTATTCAGGAATTTCCCTGCTGCCGTCTGTTGCACTCAAGACTTTTTCTTGCCTTTTAAATCTTTGACTGGCAGAGAAAAAAAAAAAAAACAGTAGAGACCCTAGGACCAAGAAAATGCAGCTGGTTGGGTCCAGGTTCTAGTCATGGGACTCAGAATGAGGCTCACTTTCCTACTCAGAGGCAGTGACGATAAGGGGTGACGTTAGAACTGGATATTAGTAAGCTCGGTGTCTATATATCATATGACACACCTAAAAGCTGTATCTATTGTGTTTTGATATGAAATACCCCCATTCAGGGTTAAAAAACTACATTTTTCCTCCTACGTGGACTCTACCAAAGCCATATGTAAACAAATGTACATTTGGGTAGAGTGTAGCATAAGGAAAGAGAAGAGAAGGGGTAATGTCAGAGGAGGAGGAAGGACAGAACACAGGTAAGGACATGTCCATGAAAGAGGACATAAAGCTAATTACTTTCCTGGGTCTATCTCTGTCGTGGATTTTTCAGTTTTGGTGATAGATAAGAGCATGGAAATATAGTCCACAGTGACAGTATGGTTCTATACTGAGGTGAAGGCCCACAGCCTCCACTCTGGATGCAATTTTAGCTATGCAAAAGACCACTGAGATATACAGACCTTGAGTCTGGCTAATTTCAGTGTGCAATTTTCTCATATTCATGTTTTGATCATTTCATATGGAGATAGATCAAAATCTACTGTGTTTCAGACATAAAGCAAAGACATCTGTATATCTTGGCAGTGTGGGATTGAGTTTTGAGTCTTACTTGCATTTAGAAGGAATGTGGCAGTTTTTGAGACCAGAGACCCTGTCCCACTTGGCAGAGGACCGAGCCCACAGACCCTGCCCCGCATGGCAGTGACCGCACCCTTGCTCTCTGTAGATGAGTTCTGGAGAGTGTAAGGCCCACTTTCCCTGAACGCCTAATCTTCACTAACAGACACGTCAGCGGTTACAACATATTCCTTTTCTAGCGCAGCATAACAAAGCATCACAAAGCTACAAACCCGAACACGCAGAACCATCACGGTTCAGGTTCCACAGCCTCTCTGTAGTCAGGGTGTTGACTGGACTGTGTTCCTTTGGGTCCTTCAGATTCACAAAGTCGTTGGCAGAATTCAGTTCCTTGCGGTTACAGGACTGGTGTCCTCGTTTTCTAATTAACTGTCCACCGGTGGGGGTGGGGAGGCAAGCTCAGCTCCCAGAGGCCCTTGCCACGTAACCACACGTCACAGCAGCTTACTGCTTCAAGGCCACCAGGAGCATCCCTCTCCAGCCTGCTAAGAATATATAGCAAATGTATGCCTGGCCTTTGTCATATTCTCTTGACTTTAGAAGCTGGACATAAGGGCACAACACATTCAGGGGGTTTTGTATGTATGAGTCCTTGGGGTCATCTAAGAATTCTGTCTTCCATGCAAAGTAAACTTTGTCCCAGCCAGTTTCTGAGTGCTGAGAAGGGATAAGTGTGCGCAGCTGCTGGAGAAGATGATGGGGGAGTGGGTAGTGTGCGCAGCTGCTGGGAAAGGGTGCTGGGGTGGGTAGTGTGCAGAGCTGCTGCAGAGGATGATGGGGGAGTGGGTAGTGTGCACAGCTGCTG
>NC_022022.1:2185248-2190704 GCF_000317375.1 Microtus ochrogaster
GCAGAGGATGATGGGAGAGTGGGTAGTGTGCGCAGCTGCTGGAGAGGATGATGGGAGAGTGGGTAGTGTGCAGAGCTGCTGCAGAGGATGATGGGGGAGTGGGTAGTGTGCACAGCTGCTGCAGAGGATGATGGGGGAGTGGGTAGTGTGTGCAGCTGCTGGAGAAGATGATGGGGGACTGGGTAGTGTGCCCAGCTGCTGGGAAAGGTCATTTTTCTTTCTGCCAAAGCAGAAGAGATTTGAAAGCGGGACTAAGGTGTGGGCCACAGCAGAGATTGAGGTTGGAATGTTGCAATAGTGTAATATATAAAAGTCTCCAGGGCCAAGACTCGGCCTCCTTGTTCTTCCCCTGTGCTTGCAACCACTGTGGTCCTCCCTTTTCAGAATTGCTGCTACTCCAAGCCTCCCGCAGAGTCCTCACGGAAGGAGAACCTCTGGCCTTGCGATGTCATGGATGGAAGAACAAGCTGGTGTACAATGTGGTTTTCTATCAAAATGGAAAATCCTTTAACTTTTCTCGAGGTTCTGAGGTCAAAATTCTGAAAACCAACCTGAGTCACAATGGCGTCTACCACTGCTCAGGAATGGGAAGTAACCTCCGCTTCGAGTCTGCCGGAATGGCTGTCACTGTGAAAGGTATGTGAAAGGTATCCGGTCTAGAGGAGAGTCCCGGCCAAAGGGACCAGAGAAACCTCAATTTACAAAGGAGGAAACTGAGTTCCGGGGAAGCAAATAGCTTCCCCAAAGGCCACCCAGTGACCACCTTCTGGGCCAGCACCAGAACTGAGGTCTCTGAGTCCCCATCCATTGCTCTTTTCAGCACCCACAATGGCCCATCAGTGATCACAGGGGCACATGTCAAAGTCAGGGGACAGCGGTTATATACTTCGTCTATTTATTTTAGCTGCTAAGGCCTGAGACTCACTCACTCAGGGTAGCCAGAGTTGCTAGAAAACACTCCAGTTAAAGCTCATGAAATTGCCATAGAAATTTCCTAGAAGCCAGAAAGACATTAGGAATTGCTTTTGCTTTCCATTTGTGTGTCTGGGATCATGTAACCTCTGAACTCACTTCTCCTTAAGCTTCTGCAAACCAAACAGTTTTCTCTGTCCAATTTGCACACAATCTTTGTTTCAACTCTTTCCATGGCTTGCCATCTTAGTGTTCAAACTAAGGCAAGGTATTCCTATGTGAAAAACAGTTCATTTCTGTGGGGGAAGAAATTACTGCCCCAGCTTCTCTTTTGAAGAGCACAGGTAATGAGTGACTTAGCTGGCAGGTGCGTGTTAGTGATGACTCTGGGTTCCTGCCAGTGTGGTCCATGTTTCCTAGTAGACAGAGCCTCCCCCCCCCCCACACACACACACTGGCAACCAGTCTGGTCTACTAGAAATATGACTCTCTGTTGGCAACGGGGGGAAGTCATTCTGTTGGGGTGAGATTCACAAAGGGGAGTCTTTTGGAGGCACTGCCACTGAACGGGACATTCTGCCCCCCCCCCCCCGTGACTTTCTCTTTAGAGCTGTTTGCAGCTCCAGTGCTGAGAGCATCCTTGTCTTCTCCCTTCCTGGAGGGGAGTCCGGTCACCCTGAGTTGTGAGACAAAGTTGCTCGTACAGAGTCCTGGCTTGCGGCTTTACTTCTCCTTCTACGTGGGTAGCAAGATCCTGGAGGATAGGAATACATCCTCAGAGTACCACATACCAAGTGCCGGAAGCGAAGATTCTGGGTTGTACTGGTGTGAGGTAGCCACAGAGGACGGCAGTGTCCTTAAGCACAGTCCTGAGCTGGAGCTTAGAACACTTGGTGAGTGTGCGGGAAGTGGGGGTCTCTTTCTTCCCGTGGGGCTGACGGGGAAGGGGAACACTTCACACTTCACGAGCGGAGCGCCATGTGTCAGAACTGCACTGTTTCCCTCCCGCCTTCCCTGAATTTCCTTCTTTCTTTTCCTGTCTGTCACTTTCCCCTTTCTTTATTCTCCTTTCCTTCATCCCATTCTTCCTTCTGTCTGTTTCCTTCATCTTCTGCCTCCCCTCCCTTTGCTCTCTCTCAACTTCCCTTTGCTCCCCCCCCAATTCACCCACTGCAGACGACATTGGGGGTGTCTCAGTGAGGGTTTCTATCGCTGTGATGAAACACCATGACCAAAAGCAAGCTGGGGAGGAGAGGGTTTGTTTGACTTACATTTATAGAGCACTATAGCGTATCAGAGAAGGAAGTCAGGACAGGAACTCAGGGCAGGAAGCTGGAGGCAGGAACTGATGCAGAGGCCGTGGATGAGCGCTGCTTACTGGCTTGCTCCTCGTGGCTTGCTCAACCCGCCTTATTTTTCTTTCTTTTGATTTTTGTCTTTTAGTTTTTTTGAGTCAGAGTTTCTCTCAACCTGCTTTTTTATAGCATCCAGGACCACCAGAGCAGGGATGGCACCACCCATAATGGATTGGGCCCTCCCCCATCAATCACTAATTGAGAAAATGCAGTTGAGCTGGATTTTATGGAGGCATTTTCTCAGTTGAGGGTCCCTTCTTTCAGATAACTCTAGCTTGTGATAAGTTGACGTAAAACTAGCCAGGACACAGGTGTGGGCTTTGATGACGGATTCCCATGATGGCTTTACAGTTTGCGTGCGTGGACAACACACTCTCCTGACTGTATCTGACTGAGTTGGAGGGTTCATGAGCTCCAGAACCAAGGCTCTGGCAGGGAGGAATCTTGAAACCTGCTTTAAGCATCAAAGATACAGAAATAGCAGCTGTCTCTGAAGTTAAGGACAGTGTAAGATTCCCGAGGAGCTTGGTCCACCTGAAGGGCCCATCTGGAATGGCTGCAAATTTCTTGTCCCCTGAACTTATTTCTGGGGGACAGACAGCCTTCCTCAGTCTCTTAAACAACTTTACTGGATCACTCCAATGTCAAAGGATTTTTTTCTTTCAGGTCACCAATCGTCATCTGCCCCTGACTGGTTTCACATCCTTTTCTCTCTGGCAATGGGAATAATGCTTTTGGTGGACACAGTTCTCTGTGTGAAAATATATAAAATGTTGCCAAGAAGGAAAAACTACAATGTAGAAGTCTGTTTCGTTTCTGATGAGGGGAAGAAAGAAACTTCCGCCTAGCAAGTTAGAAGCGATGATGTGTCTGAAGAAAGAGACCTTGCGAGACGGACCGCACCAAAAGAGGGCGCAGCTCAGTGGGCGACCATGGACCTGGACAGCTGACTCCCTCCCTCCCTGTGCCAGCGCTGAGG
Organism: Microtus ochrogaster; assembly: GCF_000317375.1. Classification (NCBI taxonomy): domain Eukaryota; kingdom Metazoa; phylum Chordata; class Mammalia; order Rodentia; family Cricetidae; genus Microtus; species Microtus ochrogaster. The sequence continues at coordinate 2,188,495 of NC_022022.1, forward strand.
CACAAACTTCCAAAAGATAACTGACACTCAGACTGTGGGACCCTGGCACGTGGCGCTCAAATAAAGCAAATGTACAAACTGACTCTAGTGGAGACAAACTTGGTAGTCAGACTTTTGAAGGCAGACCTACTCTAAAGGAGTCTTGTGAAATATGGAGCCCAGTCATAGCGGGGTTCTGTTGTATGCACGTGATGTTGTGCCTTACAGTGCAGAGGAATGGGAATGGGAGGAAGTGACTCTCACAGGGAAAACAACCTCACAGCCCCTCTGAACAGGAACCAGCTCTGAGGACTCCAGTCTGAGGAGTTGGGAGTTAGAGCAGGCGCAACCCTCCTCCCCAGAAGGGAGAACTGCACCTCCCCTCACAGGGGGGTGCTTTCAGGGAAAGGCGTCCCAGGGAGCAGACACAGATATCACAGCCTAGGGTAAAGCTGGGTTAAGGCCAGTCACCAGGACACATCATCATCAAAATTTGTGTTCTTGCTGGGCGGTGGTGGTGCACGCCTTTAATCCCAGCATTGGGGGGCAGAGGCAGGCGGATCTCTGTGAGTTCGAGGCCAGCTTTGTTTACAAGAGCTAGTTCCAGGACAGGCTTCAAAGCTACAGGGCCCCACCCCAAATTTGTGTTCTCTTCCTCACTGTCTCCCTTCTTGCATCCTGCCCATATTTGCTATCTCACCCCCCACAGGAGCAAGGTCAGCAGTGTCCTGAGGTTAGATTCATCCATCTACCTCCCTCGGGTCCAGGTAGCCCCTCATGCGAGCAGCCTTTCCCGGCTGTGGCATGAAGGTTTGGGGTTAGATGAATGACCATCTGACAAGCGATCGTCACTCTCTTGTGACCCCACAGGGCTGCTTTAGTGTTCTCCTTCCCGTACCGCCTGGAAGCTGGAGCCTAGAACAGGGTTGGAACACTGGAAGGAATACCTTTTGGAAGGCACAGCTCACATGTGGATGCCTCCAGTGTACTCTGACCATACGAGGAAGACTGAATCCTAGAAACAAGGAATAGATCCTGTCTCCACTTACGCTCACTCCTAAGGACCCACTGAAGGTCTTGGTGCTGCTCATCTCTAGAATTCTGGACTCTGCTGGGCTAGGGCTCCTGGTCCTCAGAGAGCGTGTGGCATAGCGTTAAGTCTCATCGGGTGAGAGCCATTAGTGGAAATCAAGGGGACTTTGAGGCTTATAGCCAGGGACCAATAGGCTAAGAGGCACGGGGATAATAGTCCTTGGTCCCTGGAAGAGATACACTCTGTTGCAGAATACACGCAGAAATTGTCAGTGTGAAAAACAGTCTTGGAGCTGGAGAGATGATGGCTCAGGGGTTAAGAGCGTTTTCTGTTCTTCCACAAGACCTGAATTCCATGTCTGTGCCTGCTTGTAACTATAGCTCTAGGGAGTTCAGTGCCCTCTTCTGGCCTCTTCCAGGAACTTACACATGCATGGCTTTCAGATCTAAAACAATTAAAAAAATACATCTTAAAACAACAAAACAAGCTGGCCATGGTGGTGCACACCTTTAATCCCAGCACTCAGGAGGCAGAGACAGGCAGATCTCTATGAGTTCGAGGCTAGCCTGGTCTACAGGAGTCCATGACAGTCAGGACTGCACAGAGAAACCCTGTCTCAACCAAACAAAACAAAACAAAACAAACCCAAAACACCACAGCTCTTACCTCAAAGGGAATAAGATACACATCATGTAAAAAAAAATACAAATAACTCTTTACGAAATTAAAGCTGGCTCAGAACCTAAAGAGCACACACCGCTAGTCTTAATTTTCTACTGCTCTGAAGAGACACCATGACCAAGGCAACTTACAAAAGGAAGGATTTAATTGGGGCTGGCTTACAGTTTCAGATGGTGAGGCCATGGCCATCGTGGCAGGGAACATGGCAGCAGACAGGCAGTGTACATCTTATTGGCAAATTGGAGGCAGAGAGAGAGAAGAGAGAGAGGGAGAGGAAAGGAAGGAGAGAGGGAAGGAGGGGGAGAGACAACCATTTAGTTTAATGACAGCAAAAATAAGAAAAAATAAAGGAAAAATGGTAATATCAAAAAAATATTCACACTGGGCGATGGTGGCGTACGCCTTTAATCCCAGCACTCAGGAGGCAGAGACAGGCGGATCTCTGTGAGTTCAAGACCAGCCTGGTCTACAGAGCTAGTTCCAGGACAGGCTCCAAAGCCACAGAGAAACCCTGTCT
>NC_022022.1:2191626-2208188 GCF_000317375.1 Microtus ochrogaster
GGTGGTGGAGGTGGTGGTGGTGGTGATGGTGGTGGTGGTGGTACTGGTGCAAATACTGCAGGAGAGAAAGCCTGCCAGCCTTTTGTCTCAGATTGCCAGGTCTTCATCTCTGGTCAGAGGGATGAAAACGAAGCCAGAATTTCCCTCGTTTTGCTTTTGCTTTTAAATCTCTCTTAACTCCTAGTCCACCATACGAACCAGCATCTTAATTCTTGGACTTAGAATTTCTCTGGTTAGCATTAGAAACAATAGCGTGCTGAAAAATGATAAATTCCTTCACCGGGTACCCTCCCCGACCCTCTCGACATTGCGTGACACCTCCCAATCTAGTTACGGAACAGAAAGGAGACCACCATGGACGAGGATTTAAATCCTTGCTAGACAGACACACAAGGGGAGGTAATAGATAATAAATATGGCAAATCACTTGTTTTTCTCTCATACTCCTGACCAGAAACAAAGGTCTAGTGACCTGGTGGGCTTTTCCTCTTGTCGACAGAGCCAGGCAATGCCGTCTAAATTAAGGCCTGACTAGTACGCGTTTATCCAGAATTGTGGGCCTTTCAGTTTCTCTATGTTTATTGAAATTGACCAGCCCTATATTAGGGGAAGACCCCTCAAAGGTTCTTAAACCTCCTTCCCTCCAGGCAAGGCCGACTTTATGAGATCACCCCCAATCTATCCTTGTGCCCTGCTGTGTTTTTCCCCATCCTAATAAAAACCTTTCTTCAACGGTTGAGTCTATCTGCTGTGTCTGAAATTTACCCTCTTGCTTCCTGTCCCACAACGTTTTTCCTGCTTTTAATTCTTTAGCTGGTACAGAAAACAAACTCAATCAAGACTCCTAAATAGTAACAGAAAAGAGAAAAGCAAAACAAAACAACAACAAAAAACCCTCGGGGGACGGTGTGACTTGCTGGCGCCGTCCCGTGGTTATCTTTGTACATTGCAGCCGGCGCGCAGCTGGATCGCCTTTGCCAATGCTCGCGGACCCACGTGACTGGAACCTTGTGACTAATTGTTTTCCCCAAGGCGTCAGGAGCTAATGATCTAGATTGGGCCTACGGCCTAGACGTGTAGCAGGAGGAAGAGGGTCGTGCGTGTCCGATTCCCTCTGGTTACCGTGAAGGGCACCCTCTCGCGGGAGGACCTTGCTTACGGTGATGATCGCTTAGCAGCCGCGCTAGCGCAACAGCACCGGAGGCTGGTCGTCTCCCGGAGTGCGCAGCCGCAGAACTACCCAGCCCGGCGGGCCAGGCGCATCTGCGCGCTCGAGGCCCCACATGGCGCCCCCTGGTGGCCACCTTTGGGGCTCGCAGCCGCTGCCGCCGGGAGACCCCCGGTTCCAGGGGGGAGACGCCAGGGAACCAGCAGAAGACTGCGACCTCCGCCTCCCCGCTGGGTCCAGCATTATGGGAAGGAAGGAAACCTGGGTCAGCCGAGCCAGCGAGCGGGCAGGCAGAGACCCCTAATGAGAAGTTTCCAGAACAGGGAAAGAGTTATCCCGAAAGGATCTGATGCAGCTGGTGGGGAGGAGAGTGAGCCAGCCTGCCCATTGGGGGAGGTGGTGGGAGTCTTCATCGCTAGACCAGTGCAAGAGGGTCTTGGCTTAATCTTGTAATGACTTACCAGGCCTTCCAAGCCTGCGTGCAAAGCAGGCAGTTAGCAAGATGGATCAGTCAGGTGTAATCGTTTTCCAGGCTTGCTATGGAGAACCACACTCATATGGGGTGTAGGGGAGAATCTAGGCCCATTCAGAATGCTCAGAGGTTTCTAGACTTGTTTACAGATAAAATAGGAGTAACCGAATCCACTCAGGGCCTCCCATTATTCAGTACCTTCAAAATGTACAGATTGTCCCCTAGGAGAAGCCTACGATTAGCCCAGATCTACCCACTGATTCTAAAGGGGTTCGGGGTGGGGGTGTTGGAGACCTCTCCAGCGAGATCAACCTGAGTACCTGGAGGGGGCGCGAGGCTAAGGAAATGGTACGGCCACTAGTTTATTTCTCAGCCAGAATATATACTAATTACAGGCAAAAGACAGATGGAAGAACAGCATAATAAGTTAACCGCCTCCCTGCACTGTCCTTGAGAGAGAGGAGCAAAGAGTCTCAGCTGTCACAGGAGTCCTGCTAGCAGCAAACAGTTTCTTTTTCTATCTGGATGTGCCTTGGGCTGGCACTCACTGGCCTGTAACTGAGTAGATAATGTGTTCTTTCTCAGGGGCTTAATCAGAACTTTCTCACAGCCCTCAAGGATCCCGGAGCAGGGAGTAGACTCCAGCTGGAAACCGAGTCACTGTGGGTCACCACACAAAAGAACGGAGATACTGCTGGCGGGTGGCCTTTAGGGGTGAGACTAAGTAGGGAGGTAGGAAACCAGAGGGGCAGTGGAGCTTCTGAGGAAGGTCACATACACACTATTTTGGAGGAAGGGTCAACACAACTTTCCGATTCACTAGCAGGAAATGAGGAAAGGGTGGTGGTGGAGCTCACGGAACATTAAACATTCCAGTTAAAGATGGATCAGTCAGGTGTAATCGTTTAAATCAGTTAAAGGCGCAAGGTGGTAGAACAGAAGGCAGAGAAAGCAGCAAGAATTTTGGATAAATATATTATTTATGATTCTTGGGGCTGGAGAGATGGCTCAGTGGTTAAGATCACTGGCTGCTCTTCCAGAGGTCCTGAGTTCAATTCCCAGCAACCACATGGTGGCTCACAACCATCTGCAATGAGATCTGGTGCCCTCTTGTAAGACATAGTCTCAAGTATCCCTGGCTGGTCTGGAACTTGCTCTGTAGAGACCACTTACCTAGTGCTGGATTACAGTGCGCACAGCCATGTGGCAGGCGCTGGGAATGGAACCCAGGACTTCTACAGGCTAGGCAGGCACGCACCACACCGAGCTGCACCCCAATTCCGTTATTTAAGATTCTTATTAAAATTAAGCATTACTGTTGAATCTAGAATGTTGGGCACCAGAATATGTGACATCGTCAGTGTAAGTGGACAAGTGCATAGAGAAAGAGTCTAAGCTGTTCCGTTGGCAAAATTTAGAGGCTAGATAGAATGCACACACCTTTAATCCCAGCACCTGGGAGTGATCTCAGGGAGGTCAAGGCCAGCCTGATGTAGAGAACAGCCAGAGCTTTCTAATAGGGGGATCCTGTCCTCCAAAAGACCACAAAAAATATAAATAAAATAGGGGGTATTTGATAAGAAACTGCTGGGGAGGGGAAGGGAAAAGTCTTAGAAAGATTGAAAAGCACACCCAGTTTTCATGAGAATATTTAATATGGAGAAGGATTGTATTAAACTCTGTGGATCTGTGTTTCTGTGGGGGTCAAAGAAGGAAGGCAGGCATGACGATGTTGACTTTTCTAACATAACAAGGCACAATCTCCACTTCTGCCATTGTCTCTGTCTTAGGTGGTGCTAGATCTTTGCTTCTTCTTCTTTTTTTTTTTTTTTTTTTGGTTTTTTGAGACAGGGTTTCTCTGTGGCTTTGGAGCCTGTCCTGGAACCTAGCTCTGTAGACCAGGCTGGTCTCGAACTCACAGAGATCAGCCTGCCTCTGCCTCCCGAGTGCTGGGATTAAAGGCGTGCGCCACCCTCACCCGGCAATCTTTGCTTCTAGAAGCATTGTTAGGCCCATGCCTACATCTTTCCTTTGTGTATGAACCTTAAGCGATGGCTACGTCTTATAACTGTAATGGTATAAAACCCAATCTTCAGGTAATTAAGGCTGGCAATGAAAAGCAAGATTCTACTTCCTCCCTCCCTACTCCCCCCTTCAATACCCTCCTCCAAACACTAGTATGTCTGGGACTCCATGAGATCTTTCGGGTTTGGGGAGTACTGGAGATGTAGCTCCCATAGGGTGCTTGCCCAGTATGCATGAAGCCGCGTGTTTAATCCTCAGTATGGAATAACACCATACATAGAGACACATGCCTGGAATTCCAGCATTCAGGAGATGAGGCAGGAGGATCAGAAAGGCAAGGTCACCTTCAATACTTGAGGAGTTTGAGGCCCGCCTGGATAGCATGAGACCTTGTCTCAAAAAAGAAAAAAAAAAGTTCATTGAGTATAGTCACACAGGTTGACTAGTGTGGTTAGTACAAAACTCACAGCCAGTGAAATTGTTCTTCTGCATCTTGCCTTCCCTTCTTACCGTTACACAGAGGACACACTCCTTAGCCATTTAGACTTATGAAGGTTAAAACTTATGAAGAGGGAATATATGTTCACAGGAAAGACTGGCAGACATGCTCTGGGAGGTAACAGGGAAGAAAATTGCTAAAGAAGACCAGCAAAGCCGGGCGATGGTGGCGAACGCCTTTAATCCCAGCACTCGGGAGGCAGAGGCAGGCGGATCTCTGTGAGTTTGAGACCAGCCTGGTCTACAGAGCTAGTTCCAGGACAGGCTCCAAAGCCACAGAGAAACCCTGTCTCGAAAAAAAAAAAACATCAATTTTTCATATGTAATGTTTGCTGACTAGCAATGGCCTGGTCTCAGCCTGGCTATGATTTTGAGGGCCCACTGGAAAGACACAGTCGAATGAATAAGCATTTCATGGCTTATTAGTACCACACTTATTTTTTTTAAAAAAATAACAATTTCTAACTTTAACTGAGTCTTATCCTGAGACTTTCCAGGGTTTAGCCCTAAGACAGAATTCAGATTTTAACCCTAGAGTTCATAGCTCTTTTACGTGCAACTTTGTTCTTAATTCTCTCATTCTGCTGGAATTAGATCTTTGACTATCTTTTCAGCTTCTCCAATACATATGCATTTATTGTAGGACTTACTTCTTTCATTTTATGGGTATGGAAGTTTGACCTGCATGTGTATCCATCCCATGTGTGTGCAGTACCTAAGGAGGCCAGAAGAGGGAGTCAGATCTCCCGGAGCTAGAAACACCAAAAGCTGTGAGTGGCCATATGCGTGCCAGGAATCCAAAACCTTTATCCTCTGGATGAGCAACTGGTGCTTTAATGGTGAGTCATCTCTCCAGCCCCAGTTTCTTTTGTTTAATTCAAACCATCTCCTTTTCATGAAGCTACTTTAGGCATGGTGATGCAAATTTGTAATTCTACATTTAAAAGGCTAAGGCAGAAAGACTGAGATTTTGAGATTAGTCTGAGCAATTTACCTTGTTGTTATTGTGGGGTAGCTGTCAGAGAACACTGCTCACATGTGGCTGAAGTCAAATGCCAGCCTTCATTAGCCAGCCAGCAACTATACTTAGCACTTAGCCTTTAGAGGCTGAACTTTTAAGCACAGAAATCATATTCTCCATTGATATACTTCAGTTAACAAAAACAATTAGCTAGAAGCAGAACTACAGAAGCCAAAAAGCAAGGTTTGCACATTGTGAGACTTTCCCAGAACTATGGACTTCGATGGCCTAGGTCTTTGCTTTTATTTTGACACGCAGTACTGTCTATGAGCTGAGTTTCATGGCCTGAAGAGCATTTCCATCATTGAGTCAGTTGTGCTAAGGTCTGGGGGCCTGCTACATTAATCAAAACCAAACACCAATGAACTGGACACATGGCTCAGTGATTAAAAGCAGTTGGTGGCTCCTACAGAGGACCCGAGTTCAGTCCCCAGCAACCACACATCTGTAACTCTGGTTCCAGGAGACCTGGCACTCTCTTCTGAACTCCCTGGCTCCAGGAATGACTGTAGTGAACATATATCAACCATACATATAGGCAAAACACTCATACCCATAATAAAAACAACAAAACAGAGCCCAAGCCCCAAGCAATAGCATATCTTCTGCATCTAACGACATTCGCTATGTCCCTAGCTCTTCAATGCTGAGCTACAGAGCACTGTTGGGAACAGTCTGGTCTTACTGGTTAGTTCAGTCTCGGTAGACTAGGGTAGTTGGTCTTACTGGTTAGTTCAGTCTCGGTAGACTAGGGTAGTCTTTGCTGTCCTAAGGATTCTGCTCCTGCCCAGATTTAATGCTTTCTATTCTCCTTTCAGTTAAGAGTTTCCCTGGTTCTCTCTTTCCCTTAAGTCCTTTTCGCCTGCCTCTGCCTCCTGAGCACTGGGTTGGAGGCCTGCACCGTACCTGCTTTCCTTCAATCCTCTGAACCTGTGATTTAGCCCCTGCTTCCTGCGGAGATTCAAGCACACAGTGATCCCATTTGTTCAGAAGAGTGCACAGTTTTTATTTTGAAATTCCTTTGGACCTGCAGACTTCTCTGTAGAGCATCGATTGTTTTATTTTGTTGTCAGCGAGTGTGCCCTTTATGATTTTAGTTTCCCAAGAGTGGTGACCACTTTTGGTCAATGTTCTGTGTGAATTTGAAAATAATGTAAACTTTGGATATAATATATAGTTGAAGGTATGAGTTATGATTTAGTCTTGTGAGATAGATTGTCCAAAATTCTTATATCCACAAAGGAGGTTTCAGTCACCATGGTCACTTACTGAAGATTGTATAAATATTATTATTATTCTCAATGTTAAGTGGGAAATATCCCAATCTGTGTGACCTCAGAGTAAGTCACACAGCAACTGGCTTGTTGCAGTAGTACACACATGGTACACTCTTACACCCAGAGGTTTTAAGAATTACCCTTCCACATCTACACCAACTTTGGTCTACACATGTGGTTTTGTCAACATCCCCAAAGTGTACATGACCTATGAATCTGAGGGACTCCGATTCATCTCAAATATAATTCTTTTTCTTTTTTTTGTTTTGGTTTTTTGAGACAGGGTTTCTCTGTAGCTTTGGTGCCTGTCTCAGAACTAGCTCTTCTAGACCAGGCTGGCCTCGAACTCCCAGAGATCAGTCTGCCTCTGCCTCCCGAGTGCTGGGATTAAAGGCGTGCACCACCACCGCCCGGCTTAACTATAATTTTTTTTTCTTGGCTTTCAAAACAGGGTTTCTCTGTGTAACAGTCCTATCTGTCCTGGAACTAGCTCTTGAAGACCAGGCTTGGCCTTGAACTCACAGAGATCCGCCTGCCTCTGCCTCCCAAGTGCTGGGATTAAAGATGTATGCCACCACCGCCCAGCCCAATTTTTGTTTTTGAGGTAGGGATGTCACTATGTAGACTTGCCTAGCCTAAAACACCCTACATAGACCAGGCTGGCCTTGAACACATAGAGACCAGACCAGCCTGCTTCTGCCCGGAGTGCTGGGATTAAAGGTGTGTGTCACCACGTCAGGCAAACAGCGTTTCTTCATGCTAGCAAGATTGGTTGGTTTCTTAGTTTTGCTCTGTCTTTATCGTCTATGCAACTTAACTTTCTCCTCAGAACGAACTGAGCCAGAAAGATTGCTTAGTTGGTTATGACAGTTATGGGCCTTTATAAACACATTCCAATCATCACAAATAAGATGAACTTTTAAAGGGAAAATTCTTTTTTTTTCTGTGGCAAATGATTGGAATTCACATTTTACTGTGATGAGCTCTCCTACTAATCTTGTAAAAATCCTATGTATTCACTGCATTTCTGCATTTGAGCACGCAGAGGGCAGAAGGTGATTTTTCTGAAACTCTTCTCTCCTTCCATCAATTGCCTTTGTCCTCAGGATCAAATTCGGGGCACTGGGCAAGCACTTTTACATGTAGAGCCCTCCTTGCCAGCCCCAAAATTGTATTCTTAACATTTTTTTTTTTTTTTTTTTTTTTGGTTTTTCTTTTCCAGGGAGATAGGGGTAGGGAATGGTTATTTAGAACAATTTCTATCACCTAGTGTTTGGAAACCAGTATGAAAATGTGGCAATCAGGGTTTAGATCATTAAAATGACTCAGAGAAAATAAAAACTCCAAAAAAGGAATTGACAAGCAAATCCTTCAAATTTTCATAGTGCAGAAACCTCAGAACACAAGGTTAAGCTGGGCAGTGGTGGTGCACACCTTTAATCCCAGCACTTGGGCGGCAGAGACAGGCGGATCTCTGTGAGTTCGAGACCAGCCTGGTCTACAGAGCTAGTTCCAGGACAGGCTCCAAAGCCACAGAGAAACCCTGTCTAGAAAAACCAAAAAAAGAAAAAAAAAGACAAGGTTAGTCCTTTGGCTGGCCTAACCCCATTGTTCATGCGTGCATACATTCATTAACACACCTTTTTCCTGTTTATTAAGTTTGCCTAAGTAGCCTAGCTAGATGAAATGACTTGTAGCAGACAATAGTGAAGATGAGCTGTAGGTGCTTTCTTTTCCCCTGGCTCTCTTTTGTGTGAAAGCAGGGAGTATTTAATAGGAGTACTCTTAAGTCCCCTCCCCACCACTGACTTGAAGTACTACACGTGTTTTGTTTGTTTTTCCGAGACAGGGTTTCTTTGTGTATCCCTGGCTGCCTGGTAATTGCTCTGGTAGTCAGGCTGGCCTTGAACTAATAAGGGGTCTGCCTGAGGGCTGGGATTAAAGGCGTGTGCCACCACTGCCCAGTTTACATCATCATTTGAGGAAATTATTACCAAAAACTTGCCAAAGATTATATAGACAGTCTCACTAGGGCTGGCCTACATATGAAGCTGTCCTCTAGAGCTGGGATTAAAGGCATGAGCCACTATCAAATTTTAAAACCCACTTTCCCCTATTAGGCCACATAAGAGACAATTTTAGTTTCTACAGAATCACGTCCTACAAGAGGCCTCGATGCCTTATTGGAAAGATGATTTATTCAGTAAGGAGTTCAAAGCACTATGCTTAGGGAAGCTACTTTAGAGCGCTAAAATATCTACAAGAGAACTTGTTGGGAAAGGGAAGTGCTGGAGGCGCAATGGTGCCTGCACTGCTTCCTACCCCCGACCCACTGATGACGACTTACCTGGTTCCAGCCTTAAGTGGAACCATTTAACCCTAACCCACTAGAAAGGGCTCGATCGTCTCATTTTGACAGGGAGACAATCAGAGAAAAAGGAAACCTTTCTGAAGAACATCCAGTCTTTGGTGAGGGATAGGACTAGGCTCATTCTCGCTGTCCACGGTTGGCGCTCACAGAAAAGCCTGCTGTGAAAACGGCACCTAGGGCTGATGCTGACGTTAAAAACACGCGTGGAGTCGGGCAGCGAAATGGCGCAGCAGGCAGGACTTGCATCCAATCTTCTCTCGCCCCACTCCCGCCGCCCCGAACACCAAGGGGATAGACGAGACTCCAGCACTTGACTTCTATACATGCATATAACTTAGTCTAACGGGACATTCAATCTTTAACAACTCACAATAACCTAAACTGGGTAGGAACAATTTCTTAAGATCTTCCTGCTCAGCAGCATTGGAACTGCGTGATGACAGGAACTGTCCCCATATTATATTATGGGCTAAGCAGACCCGATTATTTCCGGATGCCCCAGGGCTGTGAGGGACTACAGCTTTGAAGTGACAGAAACGGGTGAGGTCCACATTAAGGCGGCTCACACTATAGCAGCACTAATAATAGTTAAAAGGGAACACATTGTGTATCATGTACGTGATGCGACAGGCTGCGCCGCACCCGGCCCGCCCAACATTCTTTGAAATGTCGGTGTATTGCACCAGAGCCCTGCAGGGAAACAGACTTGCCGCCCCACCTTACCTAAGCAAGAGATCATAGGCCATTAGTGGTTACAGCTCTTTCTTCGAGAGCTGAAGTGGCTCTGAAAAGAGCCTTTGGGGTAAAGTCGATCAATCACGTCTCGGCTGCGCTTCACTTGGAGCTGGTGTACTTGGTGACGGCCTTGGTGCCCTCCGACACGGCGTGTTTAGCCAACTCCCCCGGCAGCAGCAGGCGCACGGCCGTCTGGATCTCCCGGGAAGTGATGGTCGAACGCTTGTTGTAATGCGCCAAGCGGGAAGCCTCGCCAGCGATGCGCTCGAAGATGTCGTTCACGAAGGAGTTCATGATGCCCATGGCTTTGGACGAAATGCCCGTGTCCGGATGCACTTGCTTCAGCACCTTGTACACGTAGACAGAGTAGCTCTCCTTGCGGCTGCGCTTGCGCTTCTTGCCGTCTTTCTTCTGGACTTTTGTGACAGCTTTTTTCGAGCCCTTCTTTGGAGCAGGAGCGGATTTGGCCGGGTCCGGCATTTTCCTCCACGTTCAAAGAAACACCACAAAATGGAAGAGGCAAAGACGGACTGTTGGAGGACGGCTGGTTATGCGCTACTTATAGAGCTTGTATGCAAATGAAGGCTCTTTCAGTACGACGTTTTTATTGGCTACTTTCCACTAGCGTTAGCGTCAAGGAGGCGGAGCCTACGCAAATAGATTCTGGCTGCGCGCCTTGGTGATTAGAGGAAAGTCTTCCTAATCAATCGCAGCCCTGAATTTCATGCTGGCCGGTAAAAGAGCTGCAGCTCCCCTTCACCTGTTCTTTATCTGCCTTTCAGTGGCGAGTTCGCAAGCACCTGGTTAGACAAGTTAACCCTTCTGGGCCGTCGTGCTTTGTGGTTGAGATTCACTGATTAGCTCAGCTTATGTTTCCCTCCAATTCTTCCTAGATTTGGCCTACCCAAACTGAACAAACGTGGGGGGAACAGTTCTGACGTGGGGTCGCTTGTAGATGCTAGGTAACATTTGGGAATATGCTTGAAACTTGGGATCAGGTCTCGCCTCATCCCGAGTGCAAAAGTTGACACAGCTGCTCTTATGAGAATGTAGGTGGCTCTGAAAAGAGCCTTTTTACGTCGACTTTCTGGAAAGGCAGCTCAGGCCCGCTCCCCGCGGATGCGGCGGGCCAGCTGGATGTCTTTAGGCATGATGGTGACACGCTTGGCGTGGATGGCGCACAGGTTCGTGTCCTCAAACAGCCCCACCAGGTAGGCCTCGCTCGCCTCCTGCAGTGCCATGACGGCCGAGCTCTGGAAGCGCAGGTCGGTCTTGAAATCCTGCGCGATCTCGCGCACCAGGCGCTGGAACGGCAGCTTGCGGATCAGCAGCTCGGTCGACTTCTGGTAGCGCCTGATCTCGCGCAGCGCCACGGTGCCGGGCCGGTAGCGGTGCGGCTTCTTCACGCCGCCCGTGGCAGGCGCGCTCTTGCGGGCAGCCTTGGTGGCCAGCTGCTTGCGCGGAGCCTTGCCGCCGGTGGACTTGCGGGCAGTTTGCTTGGTACGAGCCATGTTTTATGCGACTTTGGCTTGCGGGCGCCTAGCGGCCATATTTATAGACTTATCTTCGTCTTGATTGGACCAGAAAAACAGGAGTTTGTGGACTTGGAGTCTGATTGGGTAGAATTCGATCCTAAGAATCGCAAGATGGTTACACTATCCCTTTTTTCCTGATTCCTTCTTCCTGAATTTACGTACCACGGAGTGTTTTGAAAAGATGGTTCTTTTCAGTTGATGTAACTTTTCTGAAAGCAGTGTATAGTGTTCCGCGCACTGTGAACTGTAAGAGGTTCCCTCGGAAACAAGCTTGCCCCTTTCTTACACTGCGATTCAGTTTGTTGCAAATCACCAGTTACTGTAATTCTTCTGCCAGAGTTAGCTTTTATTTACCTCTGGCACTGTGTCCCGCGGTTTGGAAGCCTTTATAACCGTAGCTGAAGAATGACAATGCAATATATGGTGAAAGGAACTAAATTCAAACTTACATTTTTATCTGCTTCTAAACCCGACCAAAGCTGGCCTACATTAGCCACACACCCACGTTCTGTTTGCCCGTCCCTCCCCCGCCTTCCCTCCTCTCTAGTGTGCACCGTCCTCATCCCTACATTAAAGACCTATTAAGTCTTGCAGGTGAAAGTATATTTCAGAGAAGGATAAGATTACTGTAATTCTTCTGCCAGAGTTAGCGTTTATTTACCTCTGGCACTGTGTCCCGCGGTTTGGAAGCCTTTATAACCGTAGCTGAAGAATGACAATGCAATATATGGTGAAAGGAACTAAATTCAAACTTACATTTTTATCTGCTTCTAAACCCGAAGCACTCAGAAGTATGGATTAAGTTATAATGGAACCCCAACTGGGACTATTTAAGTTTTGATCTGTGGGCTGCTCAGGCTGTATACCTGATTTGCTTTTATTTTGTCTGGTCTGCAACCCAGGACCAAATTAAGAAATCACGGGAATTTGGGTTTCTTTCCTTACTCCATTTTCAGATGGACAAGTGCCTCTGGCATCCTCAAGGAGAACGGAAATCAGCACAGGTCTTCCTCCTGGTCAGTCACAGGTACTGCCTATAGACAACAGCTATATTTCTCTGGAATGTTCTAGAATCTCAGAGCTATATAAAGTGTTGTTGTTTTATTCCAATAGCTATCGTCATGAGACCTGAATAAATGCTAACAGACATTTTAAGGGCTTTTTTTTTAATTGCAGGGTTTTTTTTTTTTTTTTTTTTTGCTTTGCTTTAATTTTCATTGTTTCTTGGTTGGACCTGAATCTTACAAAGACAGATAGTCAAAACAATTTGTTTTCCTTTAAATATGTTGTTTTCTTTAAAATACATGCACTGAGCGGAGACATGAGAATTCTCCAGAGATGAGTGATTCAAAAGGGGTGGGCAGAATTCAGGGTCCTTGGAGGGGGCAGGGAAAGGAAGAAGGGACAAGTAGAAAACTCAAATGACTTTTTGAGAAAATAAATAGGCCTTAGGAGAATAGATGGAGCCGGGATAGTCCTGAGACAATGTCTCTTAGGAATGACCTAAGGTCTCATCTCTGAAAAGAGAAAAATGGAGTTACTCATCCCCCCCCCTTCCAGGGGGGCAGGATAATTTTCAGCAAGACACACGCTTGCAAACGTGAATTTAACCAGCGGCAGGGGGGCTCAGTCTGGAACCATTCCCGCGGGAATCAAGCGCAGACCTCAAAGGACTGGTGTAAACGAACGTAGCGACTCTCCCAGACTCCGGTAGCCAGCAGGTCTTTAGGGAGAGGTGAGTGCGGACCCACTGATAGTGGCGAGAAAGCCCTGCAGCATCCTCAGATGGATTTTCCTAGGACCTAGTTTCCGCGTGAGCTGAGAACGGTCTATATCAACAAAACAGTGACTATTCAGAACCTCCCCTTCCATATTCCTGGCTCCGCAGCTTCCAGTTATGGTAACCTCACTAATGGAACTTCTTTTGCAGTGGTTTTATCTAAGTGCAGCTCTGGGTCCTTCGATGCAGTTCTCTCCCCTTCGTATTTCTGAATTCCGTTTTTCTCCAGTCCTTTATTCTTTTAGCGCCCGTGTGGTCCAGAAGCCCACAAACTAGAAGAAACAGAGCCGTAAAAGACTGCGGCATCTCTAAATTTTATTTGGGATTCTGAATTATCCCAGGGACTACAGCATTACAATTTAGGAAAAAAAAAAAAAAGGTAAGGCACTATGAGAAACCGGTAGAGGGCAGAGAAGAGAGAAGAAAAAACAGGAAAATGACGCAATAGCCAGAGCCGGGACTATTTAGAAAGGTTCCCGCCCGCGCGCTTTCGGTTTTCAATCTGGTCCGATCTTCTTATATATTAGAGGGACGCCACCTCCACTGCTTCACAAGCTAGTGTCTTGCGATTGTAGTCGCCATGTCTGGTAGAGGAAAGGGTGGAAAGGGTCTAGGCAAGGGTGGTGCCAAGCGCCATCGCAAGGTTCTTCGCGACAACATCCAGGGCATCACCAAGCCCGCCATCCGCCGCCTGGCCCGACGCGGTGGTGTCAAGCGAATCTCCGGCCTCATTTACGAGGAGACCCGCGGTGTGCTGAAGGTGTTCCTGGAGAACGTGATCCGGGACGCCGTCACCTACACTGAGCACGCTAAGCGTAAGACCGTCACCGCCATGGATGTGGTCTACGCGCTCAAGCGCCAGGGCCGCACCCTGTATGGCTTTGGAGGCTAAACTGCACCGCCGCTGCCTCGGAACCCATCCCTAACGGCCCTTTTTAGGGCCAACCACAGCCTCACCGGGAGAGCTGACACACTTGACTATTGTAACCAAATTACGTTCGTAGCTCTAGACTCGGTAGGGGGAAAGACTCTTCAAAATGGAGTCACTGGGTTTGGAATCGGACTTTAATGTCGTTAAGGTTTGATTTCTCTTAGCGGTTAACATCCAGGGCAGGGCCTGCATACAGGCAGCTGTTTAGTCTGCAGCGACAGGATGAGGTGGCTGCAGGTAAGAGGTTAAGGATTTTTAGAGGTCTGTATCCCCAGAACTGCCTTAGAAAAGGCCCCTCAGTTTAGGTAGTGATTGAAAATAGTGGATTTTCAGTAGAGTTAGCAGCTTTGCGAGTATACTGTGAGGACTATAGTCTCGATAGTTAAGCAAGGTCCACTTGTCCACTTTTTCTTGTAAAGCAGTTATGGCAAGAACTTAAAAGTCAGGAGCTGATACAGAGGCAATTTCTGGTTTTTGTTTTGTATTTTCTTTTGCTTTGTCTATTTTTTTATTTATTTTTATTTTTATTTATTTATTTTTTTGGTTTTTCGAGACAGGGTTTCCCTGTGGTTTTGGAGCCTGTCCTGGAACTAGCTCTTGTAGACCAGGCTGGTCTCGAACTCACAGAGATCCGCCTACCTCTGCCTCCCGAGTGCTGGGATTAAAGGCGTGCGCCACCACCGCCCGGCTTTTGCTTTGTTTTTAGATACAGGGTTTCTGTGTAGCCTTGGCACTTCTGGAAATCTTCCTGTAGACCAGGCTGGCCTTGAATTCACTGATCCACCTGTCTGCTTCCTGAGTTCTGATATAAAGGTGTGTACCACCACCGGCTTTGTACACAGGTTTGAGGGAAACCTGCACGGGACCTTGCCACAAAGAAAGCCATGGACAAGAGACCGAGGCGAACTATGAACTATAATATAACCTAGTGGCAGCCGCTGAGGTGTGTGGTATGTTGAGACCTATTTAGGAAGATTTGTCAGAACATGTCCACCACCCATCAGTACAGAGGGAGCAGTTTAATTTTGATAAGGCAAAAACAAATTCTCAGTACGGCCAAGAATGCAGTAAGCTATTCTCTATGCGTCTGTTATGCCCGCGTCATGAGCCCCCAGAGACCACCAGGACTCCGAGTTCACTTAATACAGTGGTATATTATTTGTAGTTTAATAAATCTTGCCTGAAGACCAGAGGCAAAGCTAAAGCCACTAGAGATCAGGTATTGGTGACACACACCTTTAATCCCAGGATTTGGGAGACAGAATCAGACAGATCTCTGTAAATTCAAGGGCCCCATGGGCTACACAAGGTCAACACAGAAACAAGCCCAGGTGGTGGTGGCTCACCTTTAATCCAGGCCTTGGGAGTCGTGTGCCCTTCATCCCAGCACTAGAGGGAATATAAATGAGAGGGGAGACTTAGTTTGCAGTAGCCCAACCTTGGGAGAGGCAAGATTTCTGTAGTGACTTGGCTGCTTTGCTTTTCTGGTTTTCAGGCTGAATCTCAATTTCTATCTCTGGGTTCTTATTATTCGTGCTACAACATGCAAACAGCAAAAATCCTTTACTACAGGCTCAAGCTCAGGCTCTCTGCTCCGATCCAGCACAGCTAGACCAGGGGAGGCCTTGAGCTCAGCTATGGCAGGCACAGGGCTTTTAAGGAGGAAGGGATGGAGTGGGGGGAGGGGAGGGGAACTCCGGGTTCAGATGGGGGTTGAACTCCTGGTTGGGCAGGAGTGAGGTAGCAGAAGTCTTGTCAAACAGGGATTGGTACTGACTTTGCTGCAAGGAAACTGGCAGCTTATGTAGAAGTTAGGTAACCTATCCTTAATTGTCTCAATTCTGATTGGTCTCCAGCGGGGTACAGTCTGTAGCTTTTCCTGGTTATGGTAGTGTTGAGGTCAAGTTCCAGGATTGTTAGTTTGCAGAATGCCAAGGCTGTGCTAATGTTGGGCCTCTCCACTTCTCTTTCCCTCCAGTCCAGATTTGGGTTGAGCATGTTATAGGCTGTGAGTTTTATTTTTATTTTAATTGTGCATTGATCTTTTACTTTGGAATATTATATAATCTCCATATTCAGTTGCATGATCCTACATAAGGACTGAACTTCCAATTCAAGAAGCTGGATTTTAGTGTATACTACCTCAGTAGTGCTGTAAGGATCATCTTAACCATGTGTTTGTATTGGTCCACCAGTAATGGTCACTTTAAAGAAAATACATTTTAGGTAACTAATGTGTGTGCCCTACAGACACACACACACACACACCCCACACACAGACACACACACACACACACCCCACACACAGACACACACACACCCCCCACACACAGACACACACACACACACCCCACACACAGACACACACACCCCACACACAGACACACACACCCCACACACAGACACACACACACACACACACGACTAATAGTTCAAGGCGGCCCATATTGAATAGAACGAGGAATGTAGATGATTTTCAGAAACTCAAAACTATGGAAATTACTATGTTTGGGGAAATTGGGGAAGGGTGGTGGTAGGGATAGTGTCTATGTCAGTCTTTGGCAAATCCAGAATGCCTTCCCTTCATGATAGAAATTCAGTAAACTGCCGGGCGGTGGTGA
This sequence comes from Microtus ochrogaster, assembly GCF_000317375.1. NCBI lineage: Eukaryota > Metazoa > Chordata > Mammalia > Rodentia > Cricetidae > Microtus > Microtus ochrogaster. The sequence goes on from NC_022022.1 coordinate 2,208,061, forward strand.
CGCACACCTTTAATCCCAGCACTCGGGAGGCAGAGGCAGGCGGATCTTTGTGAGTTCGAGACCAACCTGGTCTACAAGAGCTAGTTCCAGGACAGGCTCCAAAACCACAGAGAAACCCTGTCTCGAAA
>NC_022022.1:2208288-2235117 GCF_000317375.1 Microtus ochrogaster
AAAAAAAAAAAAGAAAGAAAGAAATTCAGTAAACCTGAGGGCTGGGGGTGGGGGCGGGGATAGCAAGGACAGCTTGTGTGACCGTTTGCGCTGAGGAAGAAATGGGCTCTCCTTCTAAGCCTCGCCCTCGATTTACAGTTCTAGTTCAGATAATGAATGCTGTGACTCCGCCTGTTGGGGCCCTCCAGATGAAAACATCTGCTTCTCACTGAAGCGCTCTGAATCACTGCCTTACAAAGGTTTAAAGAGAACTAACTCAGCCACTAAAGGAAGCAGGAAACCTTTCTCTGGTGAAGTCGGTGGTTCTGAAAGTGGGAATTCCAGTTCTCAGTGTGGATCACCTGAGCCTCTCTGCAGACCAACTGAACTGGAAACTCTGGGTGTTTGGCCCAGCAATTTGTGGCACAATGCCAAGCTCTCCAGATGGTTCTAACCCACATTTAACAAGCACGGACCCAGGTGACAGATGTTTTGGTTGTTATGGTGATGGCGCTGGGCATTCCGGCCAGTTCTCTATCACTAAATTAGAACCCCACCTCCAGATTTCCTTTAGAGGAAATACGTGGCACCCTGCTTGCCATAATATTAGATTTTGGTTTATTTGATGGAAAAGACAGCAGACCTGAATCCTAATGTTAAGTAAAAGATACAGGTGGAAAAAGACCCAATTGCTTTAACCCTCAAGCAACCATCGAGGCCATAGAAATGAAAAGGGTACAGGCTTGTTTTATTAAGTATTACTGCTTTGTGCTTTTAATAGTGCAGTATTGAATTTTATAATCAATAAGACTTTTTTTCTTCCCCAAATTTTCCAAGATCCAGTCTTTACACCATAGTTTATCTTTTGCCTTTTGAGAGAGGGTCTCCCTAGTAACCCCAGCTGTCCGGAACTCTGTGTCGGCCAGGCTGCCTGGACTGTGCCACTGACTCTGGAGTCACCTTTCACTGTTTTCCTTCTACCCCTTCCTTTGAAAGCCTCCACTCCATTGTAGCTGTTAATCTAGATGTTATTTATTTCTCTACTTGAGCCAAAAGACCCACGCTGACATTCAGACAGACTGCGACTAACCATGCTCATTTGTATGAATATACGGAGAATTGCTAGGAATAGTCAGAAAAATTTAACAACACTTTGTAAGTATTGGTATTTTTCTTCCTTGACTTTTTCTGAATTTTTTTGAATTTCTTACAATACGCATGAATGGATTTCTTCACAAAATGATAGATTATTTGCTGCCTGAGGACAGCAGCCATGGAAAATGGCCCCAGCATTGCCGTGAGCTCACCTGCAGCTCCTGTTCCAGGCCCTGACGCTATCAAAGGTCATAGATTCATCAGCTTTGTTTAGTTTTTACCTTAACATCACTGTGCTGGCTAGTTTTAACTTAATACACACTTTAGTCATCTGAGAGGAAGGAACCTCAATAGAGAAAATGCCTCCATAAGATTGTGCTGTGGGCAACCCTGTAAAGCTTTTCCTTAATTAGTGATTGATGGGGAGGGCACAGCCCATTGTGGGCGGGATCTCCCCCAGGCTGGTAGTCTTGGCTTCTGTAAGAAATAAGATTGAGCCAGGCAGAAGTGGCACATGCCTTTAATTCCCAGCACTTGGGAGGCAGAGGCAGGCAGATTTACAAAGTGAGTTCTAGGGCAGTTAGGGTTGTTACACAGAAAAGCCCATCTTCAAAAATAAATGAATAAGCCGGGCGGTGGTGGCGCACGCCTTTAATCCCAGCACTCGGGAGGCAGAGGTAGGCGGATCTTTGTGAGTCGAGGCCAGCCTGGTCTACAATAGCTAGTTCCAGGACAGGAACCAAAAGCTACGGAGAAACCCTGTCTCAAAAATCAAAAAATAAATAAATAAATAAATAAATAAATGAATAAAAATAAATGAAAGAAAGAAGTGAGTAACCCAGAAAGCAGCACTCCTCCATGGCCTCTGCATCCGCTCCTGTCTCTAGGTCCCTGCCTTGTTGAGTTTCTACCTTCCTTGCTCTCAGTGATTAACTGTTACATGGAAGTAATATGTACAACAAACCCTCTCCCCCCCAAGATACTTTTGATCATGGTGTTTCATCACAGCAATAGGAACCCTAACTAACCCAAGCCGCTTTCCTCCCTTCCCCTCATGCTCTGAGCTTCTACAGGCTTCAGAGTGAAGAAGTTCTGTGGCTGTTTCCCCCTCCCCCCCCCCCCGCAATCCACAGTGAACTGAAGACTGAGATTGGGCTTCCTGCCTCAGGAGTTCCTTCCGGTTCTGTTCACAACCTCTTTCACTTATAAGTCTTTTTGCTGTTATTGTTTTTGTTTTCCAGACAGGGTATCTCTGTCTGGCTGTCCTGAAACTAGCTCTGTAGATCAGTCTGACCTCAAATTCACAGAGATCCTCCTACCTCTACCTCCCAAGTGCTGGGATTAAAGGCGTGCACCACCACCCGGTTTATACTTTAAAATTATATAAAAAGAATTTTTAAAATTAAAACATTGTTTTTAATGTTGATCTCATTCCACCAATTTCCTGCTCCCCTCCGTAAGGTGGACCAGCTTGCCAATGTGGTCCAGCTTGTCTTGAATTTGTAATCCTTCTGCTTTGGCTTCCAGAGAACTGGGATTACAACTACATTCAGCCTGGAACTGTTGTTGTTCGTTTTTATCCAGGAAAATAAGGGCAGGATTCAAATCGGACAGGTATCTGGAGGCAGGAACTTAAGCAGAAGCCATGAAAACTTACTGGCTGTGTAAGACTTTAAGACAATCCTGAAGCCATTTTTGACAATTCTGAACCCTCTCAGCCTCTGTGCCATAGTGCTTCCCCTCCTCCCCTGGGAACCGAGGACCTAACAGCTACACTCGCACGTACTCAGTTCCTGAACAATTACCCATATACGTATGTTTTGATTCAGTCCCCTGGGAAACGGGGTCAAAATGACCTCTTACCTCATCTGATCTGGCAACAGCTCTCCACCCAGTTATTGGTAATAGCCCTTTCGAATAAGCCAATCACAACCCCTCTGCTTCTGTGGCCTTCTCCTTTAAAAGTAGCCTGTGCCAGCTACTCGAGGTCTTTCAGCTTCCCGAATGCTGAGGGACCCTGTCATGACAGAATTAATAAAATCCTCATGCTTTTGCATTGGCTGTGGTGTGTGAGGTGGTCTCTGAGGGTGACTCCTCCTCGGTGTTTGGACGCTAGAGTCCAACAGCTGCCTTCCCAAAGATTTTTCAGCCTGCATTCTTATACCCCGGACCACCTGCCCAGGGATGGCATTACCTACTACTTATTGGGTCCTCCAAATAATCAAGAAAACACACTACAGACTTGCCTACATACAGACCAATACAATGGAAGCATTTCTTGATTAAGACTCCTTCTTCCCAGATGGCCCTAGCTTGTGTCAAGTTGGCACAAAGCCTAGACAGCACAGGAGACAATTAGGTCATGAGAGCAGAGCCGTCACCAATGGGATTACCCAGTGAACTGTTCTCCCTCCCACCATGTCCAGGATGCATTTAAAGGACCACTTCTGAGAAAGGCCCTCCCCAGACCTAAGTCTGCCAGCACCTGGGCCTCCCCGTTTATAAAACAGCCCAGATGGAAGACAGGGTGAAGATTTCATGTGTCCTTTCTCTTGGTGAGGATTACCCACACTGTCTCTAGCATCTCAGCACCTTTATTGTGTCTTCTGAGAGTTTCTTTAGGATAACCATCCAGGAATAGAATAATTTCTGGTTCCTTAAACTATGTAAACTTGTATTAAGTAGTAGTGGCAGCCAGGTGATGGCACATGCCTTTCATCCCAGCACCAGGCAGGCAGAGGCAGGTGGATATCTGTGAGTTCAAGGCTAGCCTGTTCTATAAGAGCTAGTTACAGGACAGGTTCCAAAGCTACAGAGAAACCCTGTCTCAAAACAAAAACACAAAACAAAACAAGAAGTAGTGGCTACCTTGCATGATGGCTGCCTTAGCCCCACATGCTACCAGGACAGCATCAAGCACCTAGCCACTTGGGGGACCTGTGGCGAGGTCTTATGGCCCACTGCTGCCACTTGAGGACCTGCAGCATTTTTACTTAAACCATAACAAATAAGTAAGACTAAGTCTCTGTGTGTGATTTACTTGGGAGTTAGGTGGTGCCCCCCCCCCCTCCTAAAAAGCCAAAAGAGTCAAAGAGTAAACAACAACAAATCAGTACAAAGGAAGAGAAAACACAAGCCCCTGGCTCCTGGGCTGCAGAGGCACAGTTTCTGTCTCAGCAGGAATGAAACAGTCTTTTCCTCTCGAAGCCCTGGGAAACCAAATGAGCTTAGGGAAAGCCAGCTGCAGAGCACTCAGGACCACAGACGTGTCTAGAGCACAAACTGCTCATATACTTCAAATTATCCACAAACTGTTTTGGTATCTTTTTTTTTTTTTTTTTTTTTTTTTTTTTTTTTTTTTTGGTTTTTCGAGACAGGGTTTCCCTGTGGCTTTGGAGCCTGTCCTGGAACTAGCTCTGTAGACCAGGCTGGTCTCGAACTCACAGAGATCCGCCTGCCTCTGCCTCCCGAGTGCTGGGATTAAAGGCGTGCGCCACCACCGCCCGGCTGGTATCTTTTTTTTCATGACAGTCATAATCAAAATTTACAATGATACTTATGGCTGGTGGTTAGTCTTTATTGTCAAGTTGACTGGAATTCAAACAAGCTAGGAGACACCAGGATTCGTCAGGGAGATTCCTAACTGAGGAGGAAGCCCACTTCCGCATGTCAGCAGTATGTCCAGTGGCCCGGGGTCCCAGGCTAGACCAGTGAGCAGAGCATGGGCAGCTAACTGCTGCTTGACCATTGCTGCAGTGTGGTCAATGGCCACCACCCTCACTGCCAGCCCTTCACCACACCCCTTCTGGGCACTGTTTGATTTTGGTTTTTGAGAAATAGTTCTGTGTACCCCTGGCTGTCCTTGAATTCACTATGTAAATCAGACTGGCCTCAAACTCAGGGGTCCCCCTGCCTTAGCCTCCAGAGTGCTAGGATTAAGGCTTTGTATGTCACAACTGACTTCCCTGCGCCCTCTTAACCAAAAGAACTCCACCTTCACTTGAATTGCTTCTATTGGGCATTTCTCAGGGCAACAAGAAAAGTTAGTAATACAATTCTGATGTCATTAATGTTAACGATGCCATTAGTGCCATTACTGGAATCAAGGATTCAGGGAAACCGCCACACTGAATCACTCCGTGGGTAGAGAGGTTTATTCGGGATCAAACTATAAGATTATCTCTTGCTGGGTGGACAGAGAGGAGAGCAAAATGGTGGAAAAGCAGACTTTATGATTGTTAGCAGGGTGGGGTCTCTCAGCCTTTACAAACTGTTGGGTGATGTTTTGTGCTCTGACAAATCAGGCTTGCCTGGAGATGGGAGGGTGGAGCCAGCCTCTAGTTAACCTTGGAGGCTAGGCAGTGGTGACTCAGACCTTTAATCCCAGCACTGGGAATGGAGAGAGGAAGTGATAAGGCGGGGCAGAGACAGGCTCTTGCCCCTGCTGGACGCAGGAAAGAATCAAATTAATTAGATTAAAGCTTCAACAAGCTGTTTGGATTAATTGGGAACTAGATGCCTTTGCCTGAGGTAGTTGACCTTTGGGATGGATTAAGGGAGGTTCCTGGCCTACAAACCTGCTTTTGTGTCTGTTTACCCAGTAACAATCCTCTGTTTACCCAGGCCAAAGTCCTTCTGTTTAGGCTATTGTCACTGACACTGCCATTCTGGGGGGCCATGTTGGATGTAACAATTACCACATGAGAGCCTTTGTTTTAAGCTTTTTGTGCAAACTAAATTATCATTTTTTTTTTGATTTTTCGAGACAGGGTTTCTCCGTAGCTTTTTGGTTCTTGTCCTGGAACTAGCTCTTGTAGACCAGGCTGGCCTCGAACTCCCAGAGATCCGCCTGCCTCTGCCTCCTGAGTGCTGGGATTAAAGGCGTGCACCACCACCGCCCGGCTAAACTAAATTATCTTCATTCTTAACAGAAAGCAATGTGGATACAAGTCTATTCGGGACAAAGAAATGAAGACCCACATCTTTTGTTGTGGTCCTTCTCTAGTAGAGTCTGGAGTTGAAGGGCTGGAGAGAAGGTTCACCGTGGGTTTAGAGCACTGGCTGCTCTTCCGTGGTGCTCAAATCAATTCCCTCACAGCCATCTGGAATGCGGTCTTGTGCCCTCTTCTGGCCTGCAGGCATTTGTGCAAGCGGAACATTGTGTACATAATTAAAAAAAAAAAAAAAGGTCTGGAGTTTGGTCCTACCTTCCCATGGGCCTTAAGTCCCAACTCATAGCAAAAGGATTTTGTTTTTTTTTTGTGGGGGGGGGGTATGGTGTTTTGCCTGCATGTGTGTCTGTGTGAGGGTGTTGGATCCCCTGGACCAGGAGTTACAGACAGTTGTGAGCTGCCATTTGAGCGCTGGAAGTTGAACCTGGGTCCTCTGGAAGAGCAGACAGTGATCTTAACCACCGAGCCATCTCTTCAGTCTGTAACAAGGCTCCTAAAGCTTGTGTCCCACTCCATCTCCTGTCCATCTTCCTTCCTCCCTGCCAGTCTTTGCTGGTACTTTTGGGAGGTCCCATCCTGAGCTCCACCCACATCCCAAAGAAATTTCAGTAGGACCCCATCCTTAAGAGGCCTTACCTTTGGTCATTAGCCTTCAGAGAGTGCTTATGGGGGTGAGCTAGTAGGGGTACAGCTGTCAGGATTCTCAATTACTCTATCTGGAAACAAGCCAATGACGTCACTTTGGGGGGCTTCTCAGACATTGCTTATGAGAAGTTTTCTGCTTCCTTGATTTGGGACCTGCTTCAAGGATCTTAAAGGATCTTCCCAGAATTCCAGTCCAGAGTTAATTGCTCTGAACTCCAAAAAACCTGGCCCCTTGAGCCTGCCCAGTGCAAAGATGGATCAGGCAAATCAAGTCCATCAGTAACCCTTTCCTGTGGTGTCCCAGACACTGCCTAGGTATTATTCCGTGAAGAATATCGCTGGTCCCAGGCTGAGGGCAGAGAAAGAGAGGAGATATTAGAGAGTGAAGGAGAGGAGGACGACCCAAAGAGAAACCAAAGAGGGAAAAGGAAGAGAAGACGTGTGGGGACGGATCTTGAAGATGAGCTTGCCAAAGGAGGGCGTCTTGGACAGAAGAAACAGAACTTGAAGATACTATGCTTGCAGGAGCTATATGAGGTCGGCCGGAGAATAAGCCTAGGAAGCAACAGAAAACCGTAGGAAATAGATGTGTATCAAATTTTTATTGAGATTAAAAAATAGCTCCTGTAGCCAGGTGGTGGTGGCGGCCCACTGTTAATCCCAGTAGTCCAAGCAGAGGCAAGGGACCTCTATTAGTTCAAGGCCAGCCTGGTCTACCGAGCAAGTTCCAGGACAGCCAAGGCTACAAAGAGAAACTGTTTCTAAAATCAAAACAACAAAATAGTTACTGCAGGACAGGATGGGGTAGGGCTGGAGCGATGGGTCAGTGGTTAAGAGCTGGTTGCTCTTCTAGAGGAACTAAGTTCAATTCCCAGCAACCACATGGTGGCTCCAAACCATCTGTAGTGAGATCAGATGCCCTCTTCTCGCCTGCAGGTATGCATGCAGACAGAACACTGTATACATAATAAATCTTTAAAAAAGTTAAAGTTATGTGGCTGAAAAAAATGTTTCAGCAGTTAAGAGCACAGGCTGCTCTTGCAGAGGGCCCTGATTCAATTCCCAGCACCCACATGGTGTCTATAATGCCAGTTTCAAGGGATCCATCAGCCTCTTTTGAACTCCTCAGGCATCAGGAAGGCTCACGGTACATGTGTTCACATACCTGTATGTGGACAAAACACTCATAAAATAAATCTAAATTTAAAAATGTAGATGCAGCTCCTCCTGCTACTTTAGCGAGCGGCAGAGAGGGTGTCCTGAATGTGTAAGCTGAGGGGTCAGTTAAGGCACAGGTACCGGACAGATGAATAGTGATGAGACAAGGAACTTCTAACAGATGAGAGGGAGAAAGCAAAGCTATCTAGCAGTAGTGTAGGCACCTGAGAAGGAACAAACAGGGTTGAGGGGCAATATGGTATGATCTGGAAGTATGAAAGGACTTAGAAATTCTGGTGTGTGCCGCTCACAAGGTGGAGCATGGAGGACAAGGAACACTAAGATGGAGGAAGGCAGAGTTCTTCGTAGTGGTCAGCCTTCTGTTTCCCTCTACACTCAACCCTGTATCTCATTATCCTAATATTAAACCTGAAACAAATGTCCACCTGAAAGTAGATAATGGTTTAGATTTAAAGAAAAAATTTAGTAAAATTATGCTATGATAGATATGACCTCCAAAGCAAATTTTCAAGACTGTAAAAGCATATTTGTCATAAGGACATGCTACTGGGTTACTTCAAAAGGTGTTTTGGGAAACTTCCTGCAAAGGACCCTTAAAGGGGCACAAGTGCAACTGAGAAAATTAAAAGACCACCCATAGGTGCACCGCGACCACCCCGAAGCCGACATCTCCCCAGGACTGTAGTAGACAAGGACAGGGAGGCGAACAGCTCCTTCGCGCGCACGTGGTGGCTCTGAAAAGAGCCTTTGGTGGGATGGAACCGACGCGTGGAGCTCAGGCCCGCTCCCCGCGGATGCGGCGGGCCAGCTGGATGTCCTTGGGCATGATGGTGACGCGCTTGGCGTGGATGGCGCACAGGTTCGTGTCCTCGAACAGCCCCACCAGGTAGGCCTCGCTCGCCTCCTGCAGCGCCATGACGGCCGAGCTCTGAAAGCGCAGGTCGGTCTTGAAGTCCTGCGCGATCTCGCGCACCAGGCGCTGGAACGGCAGCTTGCGGATCAGCAGCTCGGTCGACTTCTGGTAGCGCCGGATCTCGCGCAGCGCCACGGTGCCGGGCCGGTAGCGGTGCGGCTTCTTCACGCCGCCCGTGGCCGGCGCGCTCTTGCGGGCAGCCTTGGTGGCCAGCTGCTTGCGCGGAGCCTTGCCGCCGGTGGACTTGCGGGCGGTCTGCTTCGTGCGGGCCATGGCGAGGACGGGACACACAGAGTCGAGGAGCGCGGGGACCTGAGCGGGGCCCGAGCCGGCCGACTTTATAGGCGCAGTCTTCCCCGCGGCGGGGCGGAGACAGCGACTTGAAAGTCCCGCGCTGCCGGGCCATTGGCCGTGGCGTCACCGGCCCCGGGCCGGCCCATTGGCTGGGGCTGTCCCGCCCCTGGTCGCCCTGCTGCCTTGTCCAGCCCTGCGGCCAGCTGACTGGCCAACGCTCCCCGCGGGGACAGGGGACACCTCTGTTGGCTGCAAATCCCAACTCTGGACGTCTCTTCCAGAGGTGCGGGAGCTCACCCGCCCGCCAGCCAGCCCGGCGTCCAAATTCCCAGAGCTAATAATGTTCAGTGTCGCCCAGTCGCGATCCCGAGAGCTGGCCGCGCCCCGTCGTCCAGATACACGTCCCTCTTGTAGACTTTGCCGGGGGATCGGGCGACAGCGGAGCTAGTTGTGCTTTGCGTCTGCCCTGGGCTCGACGTCGGGGTTAAGTCCCAAGCCCGGGGGAGGGGCAGGAAGCGTTCAGGAGACTGGGGAGGGAAGCAGCGCGCGGGACAAGTTATGCAGGGTGGATGTGTAGGACCGACAAATGGCGCCAAGTGCTTAGGACAGTGCGGGGTTCGCTCCGGGCCGGGAGCACTTAGGGCGACCGCACAGACGACCACTGGGGGACCTCGGACACAGTGGGAAGGGCGCTGGGGACGCATAAAGCGAGTGGTCCACGCTACATCCTACACTTTGGGAACGGGCCGCCAAAGGCCACGACACCGGCTACCGTGACACAACTCTTTAATCTGAAGGAGTGGGTGGCTCTGAAAAGAGCCTTTGAGTTCGCGAGCGTCCCCGGGACGCGAGCCGCCACGGTGCGGGCAGCGGCCTCACTTGCCCTTCGCCTTATGGTGGCTCTCGGTCTTCTTGGGCAGCAACACCGCCTGGATGTTGGGCAGGACGCCGCCCTGCGCGATCGTCACTTTGCCCAGCAGCTTGTTGAGCTCCTCGTCGTTGCGGATGGCCAGCTGCAAGTGGCGCGGGATGATGCGCGTCTTCTTGTTGTCACGGGCCGCGTTGCCCGCCAGCTCCAGGATCTCGGCCGTCAGGTACTCCAGCACGGCCGCCATGTACACGGGCGCGCCCGCACCCACGCGCTCCGCGTAGTTGCCCTTGCGCAGCAGCCGGTGCACGCGCCCCACCGGGAACTGCAGCCCGGCGCGGGACGACCGCGACTTGGCCTTGGCGCGGGCCTTGCCTCCTTGCTTACCGCGGCCAGACATGACGGAAGACGCAAACTCACACGCTCGCGCAAACAGGGATCTGGACCACGGCGCCGCCGCCTCTTCCATTTATAGACACGGCCCCGATTGTCCGCCTGACGCGCTCATTGGCTCACACGCGTCCTCGCTCCTTGGCCAATAGGAGCGCGCGCTCACAATCCGCTCATTTACATAAGCCGGGCTCCTTCGCCTGGGCGCCGCTGCGAACGCCGAATCACGACGCACGTGGCCAGAGCCCTCATTTGCGTGTGGCCGTTGTCAGTGTCGGGTCCTCGGGGGCGCCCCGGCCTGCCGCACGTCGGTTCTACCGGCTCGGGAGCGGGCCGAGCGCTCCCCGCCTGTGACAGGGAGGGCGGCGGTGTGGAGAGAGTTGCCGGGTGGGTGTAGGTGAGCCGCTCCGTCTCCGGTGCGGGCTTCTCGTCCCACGCCGGGTTCCCCGGGAGCTCGATCGTCCGCTGCTTATTTGTGTCCATCGCGGGAGAGCCAGGCTGCCCTGCGCCTGCTGCTCTGTTGCCTGGGCAGCTGGCCAGGTCACCAAGTACACTTTTCTAGGGTAGATGCTGCTTCCATCTCGGATCAAGGCTTGTCCATCTCCTCTTAACCTTTACCAGTGTCTCGCTTCCTTTAGTCCTCTCTTATTAATGACATACAGTACTAGGCCCGGAGAATGATCCTGACACAGAACACGGGTATCTTTCTTTAGAGTGCGGTTACTTCTCTACTCGTCTTCAGCTTTCATTTTGTCCGATCTGATTCCCTTAGCCAAGCAATTGTTTACTTTGATTAATTTATATGCAGGCAATGAAAGTGGATGTAAGTAAGCAAACTTACCTTCTAAGCACAATGAATGTTTTCCATTCATGTTTAATTAGAAAATCCAATTTTTATGATTTAAGTTTCTACAAATCTTTTGATGCTTTTTTCAAGCACATGCTGATGTATGCGGAGGCTTTCCTTTGAGGAAGATGGAAGCGTAATTCGTGATACCTAGGAATTAGCTGGTAATTCTGATACCCTCTATTCCTTCTACTTGAAACATTGTAAAGCCTACCTGTTACATGCTTGGTGTTTCACTGCTAGGAGCCTTACTTCAAAGTGTTTGGATTAAAGGGTTACTCTCATACAAAATGGCAACAAAAGACCTGAAAAGATCTGGGAGCGCTTTAAAAGGAAAACCATATAGAACCTTTGGTGTTCATTTACTGAGATTATTGGTTTTGGCAACTCCGATTTTTGTGCAGGAAAGGAAATTGCTTTTGTCAATCATTTGCACAATGGCTACCCAGAAGCTCCGAAACTCCGTTTAAGAACTTTCTGCTGTGTCTGGTGCTGGAGTGACCCTTGAAAGTGCCATCTCTGGACTGCCATTATGTTAGCATTGCATCAGCAACACCCAGAAAACTATCACAACCAGCATCTTCTACTCTCTGTAATTTGTGTTAAGCTTGTGGATGATTCTACTGTCAGTGGGAACCACTGGTAGTTTATAGACATGTTCAATTGGAGCATAGTCTTAGTAACTTAGACAAATACTGAGCTAGAGTTCTATTGTGGAGGTAGAATTATAAGTCTTTTGGTGAAACAGGCAAGAGTATGAAAGACTCTAAATGCATTTGTAAGCCCCCTCAACCCTAAGACATTTTTCTAAAAACCTCACACTCACTCTCTCTTGGAAACAGAACAGTCGCCCACACACACACACACATGCTGGACTGCTTATCCTCCTGTGTCCTTGTGAATAATCTTCAAACATAACTCCATTCTGGGAATTGAGGCAAAGACAACCCACAGATGTTGACTCAGTTCCTGATGTATTGATTTAGTCACTGGACCGAGGTCAGGAAGGCCCACAGATGCTCCCCTTATCTACCCGATCATGCAGCTCCTCTCCTGCCCTGGAATAGACCAATTACTGCTAGTAACCCTTTGAATAAGCCAATCCAATAAGTTGGAAAACAACCTACAGGTCCCCCCTTGTGTCTGTGGCTGTTCACTTTAAAAGATGGACTGTAACAGCTATCATAGGTCCTTCATATCCTGAACCTGAAGGGCCCTGTCATGACAGAATAAAATCCTTTTGCTTTTGCATCAATTGTGGCTGTGTGAGTGGTGTCTGGAGCAACTCCTCCCTGATGTTTGGACTTCTAGTCCAACAACTGAGGCCCCAGGGTTTTGGCTTGAACAACTATTTGGGTAGACAGTGTTATTAGGATGGAATACGGAGAAGCAAGTAAGTTGAGAAGTTGAATGTCTGTCAAGCATTCTCATTCAATTTGATAAACTGATATTCAAATGGATATGTGAACTCATATTTGAGAGACTGTGTGGTGAATCTAGGATTCAGCAAAGACCACACAACTCTGCATGTATGGACTGAACACAGTATTAGGACTGCCTGTCTCAGGAAGCAGAGCATCCGCCCCCCTCCTCTTCCCCCACCTCCATCATACACATGGTCCTTAGGGTTGACCTAATTGGTTTAAAAATTGCCCTGGCTTCCTTCAGACATCTGTATCAAGCTTACCATTTCAAAAAACATGGAAGGGACAGTGTAGAATGTTATTAGGGGGAAGCTTCTTTGACATCAAAAAGATAAAATTGTTGTGAAGTCAAGATAATAGGCAGGAGCGGTGCCAGTTTCTTTTTCTGTTGCTCTGATAAAATCTCCTGAGAGTTACTTGGCTCACAGTCTGCAAATGTTAAAATATCAGCATTTGATCAGGGCCAAACATGGTTTGACATTCTTTTCATGTAGAATTTTATTTATAAATTTTAATAATTGAATTTTTTGGCAGTTGCTTTCTTAAGTACAACATAGTAAGGTCCCACATTGTTCTCTCAGGGTCGTGCTGTCCAGCAGCCTGCAGTAGAGATGTGTGACAGGGCCGGGGGCCCCTCCGCTATCTAAGGATGCTTCCTTCTCCCTCTGCACCTGGAAGCGGGATGTTTGTGTGTGGTAGCATAACTCCAGTCGGCCTCATCTTCTCCCTGGATGTTCTACTTCACCTCTTTCCCTGGCAAGTTTTAAATTTTATTCTTTGACAATTTCATGTAGTTACATAATGTACTTTGATCATATTCAGCTGACATTAACCCTTATTTGTCTTCTTATGAAGCTATTAATTACACTGGATGAAATCCTACTGTAATTAATTTAACTTGATCACATCTGCCCAAACGCTTTCAGATAAGACAGAATACTAAAGCACTGTGGTTTAGGCGTCAATATATCTTTTGTGTGGATACAGTTCAAAACATACCAGTAGTTGGTGGCTCTTGTATGCTGTGCGTAGTCTAAGTTTTTCAGAACTTATCAATATTTTCTTAAGTGGGGAAAAGGATTTGCCTATTAGATTCTAAAATTGAGAGCTTATTACCAGCATCCTGGTCCCAGGTAGCCAAGGTTTAAGCTAGTAGCAGGCATGCACATACTGTCCCCGAATCCAAAGGATTCGATGCCAGGGACGGAATGAACTTGCTAGTGAGGGCAAGCAGGCAAAGAGCAAGAACTTCCTTCTCCATGACCTTCATATGAGCTGCCGCAAGAATGTGTGGCCCAGATTTACGGTAGACTTTCCACCTCCAAAGACTTGAATGGGTCTCCCCCCCCCCCCGCCCCATGATGAAGACAATGCCTCACAGGTGCACCCAGTTGCTTGGGTTTAGCTAATTCCAGATGTAGTCAACTTGACAACCAAGAATAATCATCACAACACCATAACAAACTACATCTGCTACCTAGCTCTTTTCCAAGAGTTTCATCCTGGAAAAAAAAAAAAAACAGTAAAACCTACACAAAAATTATGAAAGCCAAAACTACACAGAGAAACCCTGTCTTGAAAACCAAAAAAAAAAAAAAAACAAAAAAAAAACTGTATTGCAATAAATAATGTAGGAGTCATATATTAGGTCAAATACAATATGATGTAATATTACATTTACTAAACACATTTACACATTCTAAATACGCTAAACATATCTAATGAAGTCATAGATGATGTGGGATTCCCCTCTGTATGCTATGAATATGTTTTATTACCATTGGTTCGTAAAGAAGCTGCTTTGACCTATGGCAGGGCAGAATATATCTAGGTGGGAAAACTACACAATGTAGGGAGAAAGAAAGCGAAATCAGGCAGATGCCATGTAGCCACCCAAGAAGCAAGATGTGAGGTAACACAAACCTAGTGGTAAAATATAGAAAATAGAAATGCGTTAATTTAAGATGTAAGAAGCTAGCTAGAAATATGCCTGAGCTGTTGGCCAAACTATTATAATTAACAGAGGTTTTTCTAAAAGAAGATTTATTATGTATTCAGTGTTCTCTCATGGTTGTGAGCCCAAGTAGTTGCTGGGAATTGAACTCAGGACCTTTGGAAGGGCAGGCAAAGCTCTTAACCGCCAGTTAATAGAGTTTTTGTGTGATTATTTGGGTCTGGGTGGCTGGGAAACAAAAGCACAGTCTCCATTTCACACACGCTGACTTTCCACTGACATTTGAAAGACGTAAGATTAAGCTGTGTGCACACACGGATGTGCTCTCTCCACACAGCCAGAGGTGAGCTTTTGTTATCCAACTCCATTCCTCTGAGGCAGGATCTTTTTTTTTCCATGATATTTATTGAGTTCTACATTTTTCTCTGCTCCCCTCCCTGCCTCTCCCCTTCCCCCTTCAATCCTCCCCCCAAGGTCCCCATGCTCCCAATTTACTCAGGAGATCTTGTCTTTTTCTACTTTCTACTTCCCATGTAGATTAGATCTATGTAAGTCTTAGTGTCCGTATTGTTGTCTAAGGTCTCTGGGATTGTGGTTTGTAGGCTGGCTTTCTTTGCTTTATGTTTAAAAACCACCTATGAGTGAGTACACGTGATAATTGTCTTTCTGTGTCTGGGTTACCTCACTCAAAATAATGTTTTCTAGCTCCATCCATTTTCCTGCAAAATTCAAGCTGTCATTATTTTTTCTGCTGTGCCATACTCCATTGTGTAAATGTACCACTTTCTTTTTCTAAATCCATTCTTCAGTCAAGGGGCATTTACGTTGTTTCCTGGTTCTGGCTATGACAAACAAAGCTGCTATGAACATAGTTGAGCACATGTCCTTGTGGCACGATTGAGCATCCTTTGGATAGATACTCAAAAGTGGTATTATTGGGTTTTGAGGAAGATTGTTTACTAATTTTCTGAGAAATTGCCACACTGACATCCAAAGGGGTTGTACCAACTTGCATTCCCACCAGCAATGCAGAAGTGTTCCCTTTTCCCCACAACCTCTCCAGCATAAGTTGTCATCAGTATTTTTGATCTTGTCTCAGAGTTTTGATTTGCATTCCTCTGATAACTAAAGATGTTGAACATTTCCTTAAGTGTCTTTCAGCCATTCTAGAACCCTCTGTTGAGAGTTCTCTGTTTAGGTCTGTACTTATTTTGTTTATTGGAATATGTGATCTTTTGGTGTCCAATTTCTTAAGTTCTTTGTATATTTTGGAGATCAGACCTTTTGAAGATCTTTTCCCATTCTGTAGGCTGTCGTTTTGTCTTTTTGACCACGCCCTTTGCTTTACAGAAGCTTTTCAGTTTCAGGAGGCCCCAATTATTAATTGTCTCTCTCAGTATCTGTGCTGCAGGGGTTATATTTAGGAAGTGGTTCCCTGTGCCAGTGCATTCAAGTGTACTTCCCACTTTCTCTTCTATGAGGTTCAGTGTGGCTGGCTTTATGTTGAGGTCTTTGATCCATTTGGACTTGAGTTTTGTGCATAGTGATAGATATGGGTCTATTTTCATTTTTCTTTTTCCTTTTTTTTTTTTGGTTTTTCGAGACAGGGTTTCTCTGTAGCTTTGGAGCCTGTCCTGGAGCTAGCTCTTGTAGACCAGGCTGGTCTCGAACTCACAGAGGTCCACCTGCCTCTGCCTCCCGAGTGCTGGGATTAAAGGCGTGCGCCACCACCGCCTGGCCTATTTTCATTTTTCTACATGTTGATATCCAGTTATTCCAGCACCACTTGTTAAATATGCTTTTTATTTTCCATTTGATATATTTTGCTTTTTTATCAAATATCATGTGTTCGAAGATGTATGGATTGATATCTGAGTCTTCGATTTGGTTCCACTGGTCCTCCTGTCTGTTCTTATGCCAGTACTAGGCTGTTTTCAGTACTGGAGCTCTGTAGTAGAGTTTGAAGTCAGGATTGTGATGTGAGGCAGGATCTTTTACTGAACCCAGAGCTTAGTTTCCCTTAGACTTGCTAGCCAGCAGTCCCCAGTGACCTGTTTGGTCCCACCCCTAACCTCAAACCAGGGCTGAGATTATGTAAGAGATCCATAAACATTATTCCTCAGCTCCTACTCCATCTCCAGAGGTTTTTTTCAACAACAAGCTCAAGTATGAAGAAAAGACACACCGTAGTTTGAGCTTCTGAAGCCATCTCCATACCAGAGTATTGTGTGACAGAGCCTAGAGAGATGTGTGAGGACCCTGCATGTGTCATGGCTGGCAGGACAACAATGGGTGAGGGAAGAATGAAACTTGGTTCAGCCCAGCTTAGGTAGGACTGGGTCAAACTTCTGAAGTCTGGCACCTCGTGGTTTATTTTAGCCATATTTAAACAGCACAATTTTGGGGGCAAAAGTTACCTCATGATAATTAACTCAGTCCTGTGTGTACAACAAAGTTTAAGACATGCTTACATTGAAGTTATTTAACAAGCTCATATGGATTCTTCCATGAGGATAGGCATTGGTGACTCGAACAGTGCTCAAGGTAAGGGTCTAGGGAGACTGACTGAGCTATATCTGATGCCTGTGGGGTCAGGATTGGGCTGGCCCCAAGATAACAGGTACCGAGCCTGTTGTAAAGTACGAGTGATGTCCCTTATAAGGATGAGTTTATGCACTAAAAAGCAAGGTTCAAGATTTAGTGGGGGTAGGGAGATGAGTCTGGGATAAAGGAACATAATATTCTGGGGGACTCAGGTGGAGCCTGGCCCAGAGGACAGCAAAGGTCATTAGGTTATAAACTACATCCTTTCCCAGTGTTCATGGTGGAAGGCGGGGAGGCATCGCCTTCCTTTGAGATGAGCATGGATGTTTAACTGTTCCTGCTTTCCTGTGCTTTTCTGGTGTACAAGAAACTCTCACCCTCCATGTGCATCTATTCACCCCAGATAAGGCACCACCAGCAAAGAAACCGTTCCACCCAAGACTAGCTTAGTGAGCCAGCGAGGTTTACTGGGGACCTGTGAGTATGGGTGAAGTGTTAAAGAAGCATTGTGAGTCAGAGGCAGCTGCATCACTAAAAAGCCTACTTGGGTACAAGAAATTGAAGACTGCATCCTTGAAACTCCTTCAATTTGCCAAGAGTTTAGCCTGTCCATCCCCTGATAATCATACCACATTCATTGTAAAACCCTGGAGAGAGGTCTTGTGACTTTTGTTTCAGAAGTTTTCTGAGCTTTGTAAATTTTATTTCTAAGCCTCCATGCTTTGCAGGAGAAAATAATTTCATTCAGAGGGAACAGCTATACAATACAGAGACTTCAAGAAAAATGTCCCGCGAGGAATGGTAACACGATTAGCCTTTTGGATTAAACTTTTAATTGAAATTTGGTTTCTGTGACGCCCCCACCAATATCTAACATGTTTATCATTAAGCCAGAGTCCACTGCCATGTTAAACACAGACAGAGCACAGAGGTATACACGAGGTTCTTGGCAAGCACTTAAAATATGAAATTTAACCACAACTTTTGGGCATCGAGTTCCTTAGCACATTCCAAAAGATTCCTTTGGCTCCCTGTGAAGGAGCAGAACAAACTCCATTTTGAGAAAGAACTCCATGTTAGACAGGGCCTAAGGGGGGGTGGGTGAATGCAGCCCAACAAAAGTCATAAACATCACCAAGAAACTGTGCCAGCCCTGGTCAGAGTGACCCAGCAGGGTGTCCAGACAACAGCTGTGTACATCTGCTTGCTCAGACATCCTTACTGGTATCTGATTAACTGCTGTTTTGAAATTCCTCTATACCCCAACCAACGGATTCAGAGATTGTATACCCATACTCAACCCCGAAACGCCATGCTCGTGCCACCCTGCTTGCGGTTTTCCCTTTAAAAACCCCTAACCGAGGACTCAGGGCTGTCTCCCCCACTTGCTGCCTCAGTGTGTTGGATTATGATCAATAAACCCCAGTGTGTTTGCATGAGATACCGGCTCTGTGGTGGTCTCGTTTGGGGGTTCTGTGTGACGTGGGCATAACTCTCGATGTAGGACCAGCGTTCATGTTACCATTGCCAGTTGTGCTGTGTAGCATGACCTTAACATCTGGGTGATCTGGACAATTCATTCCATTGCTACTTGTCATAGTCGATCTTTTGTAGTACAATTAATAACCCAGAGACAGATATTGGGATTTAACCTGAAGGTCAGAAAAACAAAACAGCCAGCCACTGGCTTTTACCTCTATCTCAGTCCAAAAGTAGTGATCCTTCCTCCAGGAATCCTCAGAATGAGACTGCCAGAAAGCTGTCTCCCCATTTTTTTTTTTTTTTCTTGAGACAAGGTTTCTCTGTAGCTTTGGTGTCTGTCCTGGAATTAGCTCTTGTAGACCAGGCTGGCCTCGAACTCCCAGATATCCACCTGCCTCCTGCCTCCCGAGTGCTGGGATTGGGATTAAAGGCTGTGCCACCACCGCCCGGCTCTCCCCATCTTTTATTGTATATTCCTCCCTAGTGCTGGGATTGAAGGCATGCACCACTACTACCTGGTTCCATAGCAAACTAGTGTGGCTACTGGGATTAAAGGTGTGTATCACCACTGCCTGGTCTGTAAGGCTGACCGGTGCAGCTGTTTTACTCTGATCTTCAGGTAAGCTCTATTTATTAAAATTCAAATGAAATATCACTACAATCTTTTACTAAATATTTCATCTGAGACTCGACTATAGGTCTGTCATGTTTTCTGGAAATACACTCTTCTTGCACTGAAGCCATTCTGTTTGGTAAAATAAGCAAACCCAGTTCCAAAGCTGCAGACTAAGTACAGCTGGTGCGTCAGATTTCACTATGTAGATGCCCCACCCGAGCCACCACATTCCACCCCTGCCTGCTGCTTCACAACCCAATGCAAGTTATTTTCCTAAACATAGATAGCAACTTATTTTCAAGGTTTGTTCCTTGTCAATACCACCTTTCACTTCAGCCTGTTCTACAAAGCCAAAGTCA
Source organism: Microtus ochrogaster (assembly GCF_000317375.1). Taxonomy (NCBI): domain Eukaryota; kingdom Metazoa; phylum Chordata; class Mammalia; order Rodentia; family Cricetidae; genus Microtus; species Microtus ochrogaster. Next base: position 2,227,830 of record NC_022022.1, read on the forward strand.
TAAACCTATGCCAGTGTCCTTAGAATATGCAACAAAACAAGTTAGGAGACAGACTCCTTAGAGTAACCAAAGGTGTTAGGGTAAAGCCCTAGAAACCCGGGCTAGGCTCAGTTGCTCCTCCAAATTCAAGGGAAAATCAAAGGGGAGAATTAGTCAGGTGACTGTATTGGGAAGAGGAAAAACTGTAACCCCCTTGGGGCAGGCAGGAAGTAGGCATAACTAAGCAGTCCTGCTAGATGTGTGTTCTCTCAGGTCATTGCTCCAATTCTGATCCTGCAAACTGGGAGTCCATATTGCTGCCATCATGTGAGGTCACCCCTCTCACTCCTACAGAAAGGGCATTTCAGCTCTAGGGTGAATTCATGGATAATTGCTCTCAGCTACTGTGATGCACGAGAAAGGTAGGGCAGTAACTTATCTTTGCCCCTTCAGCCTTAGAAAGGAAGACAAACACACAATAAGGCAGCAATGCCAGGCTCTCAGCCAGTTTTCAGTTACCCTGTGGCCACAAGGGAGGCCTTTTTATTTATTTATTTATTTTTACAGAGCACAGGTGCCTGCTTCTTTAGGGACTGGGTTTGTGAAGCAGCTCAGCGCTGAAGTCAAGCCGCCCTCTATACAGCACTTCTATGCCCTTGGGTAGTCACTCTTGTTTAGAAAGTTCCTTGGGGGTTAATTATACAAGGGTCTGGTTCAGCTGTATCTCTTTTCGTTGAATTTTAAGAAGCACTGGCTACTTGGAGCAAAAATACCCAAGGTGCCCTGGGACCCAATCCGCAGCGACCTTGTGGGAAAAGAGTGCAGCACCAACACCAGAGCAACACTGTGAGGAGAGCCAGAAGCAGTGCAACAGCTGGCCGGGTAGATGATTAGGCTGACTCACCGCAGAGCAGCGGAGCCAGAGGGGAGACGCCCTAAAGGAGGGTGACAGCGCGAAAGGAAACTAAGGCAAAAAGAACACGAAAAACAATATTTGCGTGGATAAATAATTACTGTCAGCGTCCTTGTGTGGTGCTGAGGATAGACCCTCACATACGCTAGGAAAGCACACTGACCTATATTCCAGAATAGGCCAAACTAGCACGAAAACAGTATCCAAATCTAGATACAAATAAGACTTCTATCTTTAAGGACTGGTACAGAAGTATGTCTTCAATCCTGTCATCAGAAACAGGAAACTTAAAACTTAAGACGCCGTGTGTAAACTGGAAACTGAACTAAAAACCCAAAAGTAACCAACTGTCTAGGTTTAGTGTCCAAATGTTTTAGGAGCAGTTTCCAAACTGTACTTCAGTAAAGAGACTTTTACTTCACAGACCGCCTCACTGCCAGGACTGAAGGGCAGCCTAATGCTTTTCTCCATTCTGACAATATTTATATTAGCATGATTTGACTTCATTTCCCATGAAAACAAAAAATACAGTCGTGTAAGCCACCATTCTTAAAATACCTCTTCAGACTTAAACTCCTCATTCGCAAACACACATGAAACTCGAGTAGAAATAAGCTCTGTGGATAATAAGAGAAAAAACAAACCAGAATCCATCATCATCACAAGACAAGGTAGGCGTCTAGAGAAGGCAAAAAGCCTTGGAATTGTTCAAGAGACGAGCAGTACTTGCTGACCTGCCAGCTGCCCAGGCAACAGAGCAGCAGGCGCAGGGCAGCCTGGCTCTCCCGCGATGGACACAAATAAGCAGCGGACGATCGAGCTCCCGGGGAACCCGGCGTGGGACGAGAAGCCCGCACCGGAGACGGAGCGGCTCACCTACACCCACCCGGCAACTCTCTCCACACCGCCGCCCTCCCTGTCACAGGCGGGGAGCGCTCGGCCCGCTCCCGAGCCGGTAGAACCGACGTGCGGCAGGCCGGGGCGCCCCCGAGGACCCGACACTGACAACGGCCACACGCAAATGAGGGCTCTGGCCACGTGCGTCGTGATTCGGCGTTCGCAGCGGCGCCCAGGCGAAGGAGCCCGGCTTATGTAAATGAGCGGATTGTGAGCGCGCGCTCCTATTGGCCAAGGAGCGAGGACGCGTGTGAGCCAATGAGCGCGTCAGGCGGACAATCGGGGCCGTGTCTATAAATGGAAGAGGCGGCGGCGCCGTGGTCCAGATCCCTGTTTGCGCGAGCGTGTGAGTTTGCGTCTTCCGTCATGTCTGGCCGCGGTAAGCAAGGAGGCAAGGCCCGCGCCAAGGCCAAGTCGCGGTCGTCCCGCGCCGGGCTGCAGTTCCCGGTGGGGCGCGTGCACCGGCTGCTGCGCAAGGGCAACTACGCGGAGCGCGTGGGTGCGGGCGCGCCCGTGTACATGGCGGCCGTGCTGGAGTACCTGACGGCCGAGATCCTGGAGCTGGCGGGCAACGCGGCCCGTGACAACAAGAAGACGCGCATCATCCCGCGCCACTTGCAGCTGGCCATCCGCAACGACGAGGAGCTCAACAAGCTGCTGGGCAAAGTGACGATCGCGCAGGGCGGCGTCCTGCCCAACATCCAGGCGGTGTTGCTGCCCAAGAAGACCGAGAGCCACCATAAGGCGAAGGGCAAGTGAGGCCGCTGCCCGCACCGTGGCGGCTCGCGTCCCGGGGACGCTCGCGAACTCAAAGGCTCTTTTCAGAGCCACCCACTCCTTCAGATTAAAGAGTTGTGTCACGGTAGCCGGTGTCGTGGCCTTTGGCGGCCCGTTCCCAAAGTGTAGGATGTAGCGTGGACCACTCGCTTTATGCGTCCCCAGCGCCCTTCCCACTGTGTCCGAGGTCCCCCAGTGGTCGTCTGTGCGGTCGCCCTAAGTGCTCCCGGCCCGGAGCGAACCCCGCACTGTCCTAAGCACTTGGCGCCATTTGTCGGTCCTACACATCCACCCTGCATAACTTGTCCCGCGCGCTGCTTCCCTCCCCAGTCTCCTGAACGCTTCCTGCCCCTCCCCCGGGCTTGGGACTTAACCCCGACGTCGAGCCCAGGGCAGACGCAAAGCACAACTAGCTCCGCTGTCGCCCGATCCCCCGGCAAAGTCTACAAGAGGGACGTGTATCTGGACGACGGGGCGCGGCCAGCTCTCGGGATCGCGACTGGGCGACACTGAACATTATTAGCTCTGGGAATTTGGACGCCGGGCTGGCTGGCGGGCGGGTGAGCTCCCGCACCTCTGGAAGAGACGTCCAGAGTTGGGATTTGCAGCCAACAGAGGTGTCCCCTGTCCCCGCGGGGAGCGTTGGCCAGTCAGCTGGCCGCAGGGCTGGACAAGGCAGCAGGGCGACCAGGGGCGGGACAGCCCCAGCCAATGGGCCGGCCCGGGGCCGGTGACGCCACGGCCAATGGCCCGGCAGCGCGGGACTTTCAAGTCGCTGTCTCCGCCCCGCCGCGGGGAAGACTGCGCCTATAAAGTCGGCCGGCTCGGGCCCCGCTCAGGTCCCCGCGCTCCTCGACTCTGTGTGTCCCGTCCTCGCCATGGCCCGCACGAAGCAGACCGCCCGCAAGTCCACCGGCGGCAAGGCTCCGCGCAAGCAGCTGGCCACCAAGGCTGCCCGCAAGAGCGCGCCGGCCACGGGCGGCGTGAAGAAGCCGCACCGCTACCGGCCCGGCACCGTGGCGCTGCGCGAGATCCGGCGCTACCAGAAGTCGACCGAGCTGCTGATCCGCAAGCTGCCGTTCCAGCGCCTGGTGCGCGAGATCGCGCAGGACTTCAAGACCGACCTGCGCTTTCAGAGCTCGGCCGTCATGGCGCTGCAGGAGGCGAGCGAGGCCTACCTGGTGGGGCTGTTCGAGGACACGAACCTGTGCGCCATCCACGCCAAGCGCGTCACCATCATGCCCAAGGACATCCAGCTGGCCCGCCGCATCCGCGGGGAGCGGGCCTGAGCTCCACGCGTCGGTTCCATCCCACCAAAGGCTCTTTTCAGAGCCACCACGTGCGCGCGAAGGAGCTGTTCGCCTTTCTGTCCTTGTCTACCACGGTCCTGGGGAGATGTCGGTTTCGGGGTGGTCGCGGAGCATCTATGGGTGCTGTTTAATTACTTTAGCTGTTGCACTTGTGGCTCTTTAAAGGGTTCTTTGTAGGAAGGTTCCCAGAACATCTGTTGAATAACCCAGTAGCATGCTCTGGGAACAAATGCTTTCCCAGACGTCTTACAAAAGTGTTCTTAAGGGGTTTTTCTTGGATTTTTTTTTAAGCGATTGTTGGGTTTTCTCATTAACCTCTTTGTCTAGTTCCCTAGTTCAATCAGTCTGCAACGCCTTTTTTCTGCCTGGGCATCTTAAACCTGTGCTGTATTTCGACTGTTATTGCTAATGATATCGTTGGTGCTGAGATGGGTTGGAGCGACCCTGCCATAAGGCCGTCGCTAAGGAAACAGCATCGCAGTCCAGGAGTTAAAGGATCTGTTGTAAGCATGACAAGAAGTATCCTCTACTGATGAGTGCCACGCCCACCACTGTCCAATACTGGGTGTGCTATGACCTGAGTGGGAAAAATAGTGCACCCAGTGCCTGAACATCTCTGAGACCCTGCTCTAGCGGGGAACCGGCCTTCCTAAAGAAGCTGAACGTCCCGGACACCTAGCTTTCAGCTACCTTATAACCTTTCTAGACTTCTGAAGATAATTGTTGCATCTTCCCTTTACTTCTAGGCAATGTCTGGGTACTGACTGTGTGCTCATGATCGGTGGTAAGTGGGCCACTATCAGTAATATCCAGTGACACCCGCCTTTCCCCTATTCCTGTGGAGTTGAGGAATTAGACCTCTTGTAGCCTCTTGGAACTCAATATTTATTACTCTGGTTTGACCTTATTCTGTGGCAATTGGTTACTTTCTCCCCCTTATTTCCATTTAATTTACTTTAAAATGCCAACCCAACTGCAATATGATATAATATATGCATTATATATCAGAGACTTTGCTGTACAGAAACAGACTCTGAATGTCAAGGAAGGACTTGCTATTTCTTGGCCTGAGGAGGGTCTTCTGCAGGGGTGAATGTTGCACCTGAGACTCAAAGATCATAGTAAATAACTTGGGTCATTATCAGGGAGCTTCCCTCTTGTCTACTGCCTGAAACTTCTAGGAAATCTTCCAGGAAGCAAACCTGAGCTTTGCCTAAATATTTGAGAAGTTACCGGTTCAAGGCTCTTTGAATTCAGGATACTGGTGGTCAGTGACCCAGGGAAGCGCCATGACTCTCCTCTTTCACCTCTCTGCCCTCTGAGAGCCCCCAGAGCTGGGAGGAGGATTCGGGATTAGCTCTGCTCCAAAGCCAGCCTGTTAGCTGGGGTATGGGTCAGGGTCTTAGCCTGCACTCCATCCCATTCCTAACCCCTTCAATCATTGGCACCTGAGACTCACTGATGAGCGGAGAAACTGACGCAAAAATACTTTTTAAAAACACTATGCCTTTGAAAGGAGTGAATAAAGGGGGAAACTGAGGCCTGGGGCTCTGGTCACTCACTCCTGACAGTGACAGTTTCCAGCCCTACCCTGAGTGCCTCAGTATGGAACTAGAACCTTGAAATCAGTGATTAAAGTATTACAACACTGTGCCTATTACACAATGGTGATATAGGTGCGTGTTAGAACACACAGGGCTGGCAGGGATACAGTAAGAAGGTGCCGGCTGCGAGCCAGGGACAGAGGCTCGGAGAACCAATCCTGTCCCCACTTTGGCTTTGTGTGTCCAGTCTCCAGAGTCATGAGAAATTGTCTTCTGATTAAACTACCCAAAATGTGATGATTTGTTGGAGTGGCCTGCTATGGTTTGAATATGGTTTGAGATGTGTTTCCTCGAGTTCTTGTGTTCAAAGTTATGTCATTCAAAAGTCTGCAGTATGGCTTTGTTGAGGGTGGGGGAATCTTAAATCGGTGGTCTAGTGCAGCCTTATCAGAGCGTGAGGACATCATTCTCAGAATTAATTGATGCGTGCCCTCAGGAGATGGTTCTTAAAGAGCTGGTTATCCTAAAAGAGAGACCTTCCTATCTGCTTGGCCTTTCTGCACATCAAAAGGTCCCTTTCTGTTTCTGCGCTGTATCTTACTGCGGTCAAGTTCCATGCTGTTTGGACCACTGAGTCCCCAGAATTGCAAGCCAAATATACAGCTTTATAGAGAATTTGGATGTTTTGTTATAGCAGCAGACTATAAACAGACAGAATCCTGGCCAACTTATCCAGCTCACTTCGTTTCTGTTCAGGGCCTCGTTTCCTGCTCAGCCACAGTGATTGGGTCCTTCCCACCTGCGTTCAGATATAAGCAGAAAGTTTAGCAGAGGCTTAGAGCTGCGGAGAGACAGCACTTCGCACCCATCATCTTACTGGACTTTGCTTCAAAGGTTGAGCCCCAAACTTCTCAGCATGAGTGACTTTTTGGAACATTAAAACTATCAGTGGCTAAGCAGACCCATGCGCGTGCAGATTTGCACCATGACATGAAACTAAGGCAGATTTAACAGCAAAATGCCAACCAATTTAGATACCAAAATAGCCAAGATCGCTCCACCCACATCAGAAATCTGGGTGACAGTGTGTACATGTCATGTTCTGAGGCAGTCAGGGATCCTAGCTTAGTAGGAACAGCTATGACCTGCCTTTGCCTTTCTCACGGTAGGGCCACTTCACTCCCTTCTGTGACTTGAGTCAAACTTGTTTGCCAAACTCAGACCACAGGATGCAGGAGAGAGTGGAAAAGGAAGGGGAGGGGGAGGTGCAGTTTACCAGGCAGTGCAGGACCTGGCCTCTTGGCAGATATGGGACACTGGAAGCCTTCTCCTTTTAATCTTTTCTGGCTTCCTACCGAAGGTGAGCTTTTGAGGTCAGTGACTTGCTTACCTAGGCTGCTACCCAACAGCTGTGGATTTTGGCCATGAATGAGTTAAGCCAGTTCTCCACTCAGCTGCCCTAAGACTGGTCTTTCACAGGGGAAAGAAAGAGTTGACAGTACAAATGAGTGTGTTTACTTTTGGAGAAAATAACAGATGATTTGACCAAATTCCTCTCACCCAGCCTAGAACCAGGCTTCCCCAGGACACTGCTGCCTAATATAGCAGCCACCTTAGGGACAGCACACACGCACACAACACCCTCCAACCCCAAACATCCCAGAGCTGGAGCGACAGAATTGTGCCTCTTACTGTGGCCTGGGAAGACCAGGAGAAATTGTGGGAAGACCAGAAGAAATTGTCCACAGTTTTGGGCTTCCTCAACTGCCTCAGGCAAGGTGATGACAGCACTCAGACTTCCCATGCCTGCTGCTGTCCCCCATTCTGACTTCCAATACCTACCACTGTCCCCCATTCTGATTTCACAT
>NC_022022.1:2235217-2237758 GCF_000317375.1 Microtus ochrogaster
TTCCAATACCTACCACTGTCCCCCATTCTGATTTCACATACCTGCCACTGTCCCCCATTCTGACTTCCAATACCTACCACTGTCCCCCATTCTGACTTCCCATGCCTGCCACTGCCCCCATTCTGACTTCACATACCTGCCACTGCCCCCATTCTGACTTCACATACCTGCTGCTGTCCCCCATTCTGACTTCACATACCTGCCACTGTCCCCCATTCTGACTTCCCATGCCTGCTGCTGTCCCCCATTCTGACTTCCCATGCCTGCCACTGCCCCCATTCTTACCACGGCCTTTGACAGGCCATTTGCAATGTCGCTTTGGTTTGAGAAACTAGGACAAAGTAGTAACAGTTTTTTAATGTCAATATCAAAACATAGGACCTGGAGAGATAGCTCAGGGATGCTCTTCCAGAGGACCCAAACTGGGTTCCTAGCACCTAAGAACCTCATCAGGAAGCTCACAACCACCTGTAACTCCAGCTCCAGAGGATTCAATGCCCTCTACTGGCTTCCGGACACACACGTGTGGCATATCGTTACAAAGACATACACACACACACATAAATAAAAAGTAATAATGAGCAAAGTACAAAAGGAGTGCTCCACTTTCAGATCAGGCAACACACACACACACACACAAAATAGCTACAAAGAATTCAGTCTCTCAAATTCTCCTAACAGAGCTGGCCAGATGGCTCAGGAAGTAAAGTCATTTGCTAATAAACCTGAGAACCTGAATTCAATCCCCAGAATCCATGGTGGAAGCAGAAAACCAACTCCTGACAGTTGTCTTCTGACCTGGGTCACGGTGCTTACACACACACACACACACACACACATACACACACACACACACTAAACTTTTAAAGGAAAGAATATTTGGATATCCTCAGTATCAGGTGTTTCCAGGAAAAATCAGTCACAAAACTGGTATTATTCACGGGTTGTGGCCTTGGCAAGGACAAAGGTGTAAGTGGACAAGGTGGAATGCTGGCTGAAAGAGGCAAGAGGTACAGTTAAACATATGGTAACTTGGCGTTTGGAGCATGCAAAAGGAAGGACCTCTGGCCCAAGGAGTGGTTCTCAATCTTGGGTGACTCTTCCACAGGGACTGCCTAAGACCATCAGAAAACAGATGTTTATATTATGATTCAAAACCATCAAAATTACAGTTATGAAATAGCAATAAAATAATTTTATGGTTGGGGTCACCACAAAGTAAGAAACTGTTGTGGAATAGAGTATTTGTTTAAGTTTGTAAAGATGTGTTACATTTGTTTGTGTTGCAGAATAAGTATTTAACTATGTAAAGATGTGTTGCATTTATTTGTCTATGTAAAGATGTGTTACTGCTTCATCTTACTTACCTGTCTAAGGCATCTGATTGGTCTAATAAAAAAGACTGAACAGCCAATAGCTAGGCAGAGGCTGACAGAGAGAAAGGGGAGCTGATCAGCCAACAGGGGTGGGAGGGTAGAAGGGTGAGGGTGGGGGCTGGCACCAGCCAGCACCAGCCAGCCACAGGGGAAGCATGAAAGCCGGATGGACAGTTCATAGATGAGGCAAATGAATCTCAGGGCAGCACACAGATGAATAGAAATGGGATAATTTAAGTTAAAAAAAGAAAACTAACAAAACAAGTCTAAGCCAAGGCTGAGCATACAAAATAATAAATCTTCATGTCATGATTTGGGGGCTGGTGGTCCAAGAAAGCCTGCTACAAACGGTAATAAAGGGTCACTGCGTTAGGAAGACTGGAAACTGCAGAACTGGAAGATAATGGTAGGTTTCAGAAAGGTAGAAAATGAGGGCCAAGGAAAGCAATTGATTCTAGTGCCAATAATTTACACCAAGTCCCTCCTGACACAGAAACTGAGATTCCTTGTATCTAAGGAAACACTCATCTGGCAGTTGGGAATTTTAACCTGTTCACTGAGGTGGCTCAGTCAGACGTATTTGTGGGGAAGCTCTAGACAGATAGCTAAAAGTATAACAGATCTACCTATGCATTAGAAGAGACGGGGTTAGAGAGACAGCTCAGCAGTTAGGAGCGCATACTGAGAACCCAAGTTCAGTTCCCAATGCGCATGCCCAGTGTTGCAACTCTAGCTTCAGAGAATCCAACATCCTCTTCTGCCTCTGCAGGCACCTTCATCACACACACACAACACACACACACATACACACACAACACACACACACACAACACACACACACACACAAGGGGGGGAGAGGACTAAGGTTTAAGAACTCAGTCCACATAAATTTTTTTTGTTTTTATTTTTGTCTGTTTGAGATAGCGTTTCTCTGTAGCTTTGGAGACTGTCCTGGAACTAGCTCTTGTAGACCAGGTTGGCCTCGAACTCACAAAGATCTGCCTGCCTCTGCCTTCCAAGTGCTGGGATTAAAGGCGTGCGCCACCACCGCCTGGCCCACAAAAAATTTGATGGGAGAACTCCTAATCTAGAAAGTGAGAGTTTCTGCATCCCGATAAGCCCCTCTGCCAAAGCAATATTTCAAATCAGACCAAATCAAACCAAA
>NC_022022.1:2238312-2246563 GCF_000317375.1 Microtus ochrogaster
GGATGCCAGGGCCTGGGGTGAAGCCTCCATCCAAACATTCCAGACTATCTGGATATGTGGATGCCAGGGCCTGGGGTGAAGCCTCCATCCAAACAGAAAGGACAGCTGGAGAGAGATGAAGAACACAGGAGAGAATGTGGCCGACAGAGACAAAGGTGGTCTCAGCTGGGCAGTGTCACATTGGGCAGTGACGTTTGGAAATCAAAACAGCAGATTTCTTAAGCTCAGGGTTCGCTGACAGTTGAGGTAGAATCACAGCAACTTCACAAAGTAGGCAAGGACACTTGAGTATTTTACCCAGATTCCCATGACTAGTGTCAAGGCAAAAGAATGAAAGGAACCCCAAAGTTCATACACCTAAAGAGAAGCGTCAAAGGGCTCATACAGGAAGCTCAGAGGGGACCTGACAGGAAGTACGTGAAGGATGCCAGGGCTCCGTGCCCACTGCATCAGGTGACTCTGCTTACCAGGCAGCTCCATAAACATGAGGGGACAGACTCCTCTACCCAACACCAGTGATGAGTTTGACGCTACTATGCTTTAAAACCCTTCTGGGCTCTCTTCCTACCCCTTCACCTTTACGATAAAATCTACACTACTTGCCGAGCACAGAGAATCAGAAACTCGGGACAGTCGCATGGTGCAGGACAATTCTATATACTGTCAATTATATTTTTTAAATAAATATTGATTGGCTGGTAGCCAGGCAGGAAGTATAGGCAGGAAAACCAGACAGGAAGTAGAGGTGGGGCAATGAGAAAAGGAGAATTCTGGGAAGAAAGAAGCTCTTCCCGCACTCCTCTCCAGACTAGAAGAAGCAGTATGTGACCTGTCCTGCTGAAAAAGGTACTGAGCCACGTGGTTAACATAGATAAGGATGATGGGTTAACATCAGTTATAAGAGCTAATATGAAGCCTGAGCTAATGGGTCATCAGTTTTATAACTTGTGGAGACCTCTGTATGATTTTCTTTGGGACATGCCGGCTGTGGGAACCGGGCAGGACTGAAACCCCCACAAGCAAGGCCCCCCATGTTACAGTCACAGGCTCTCGTTCCTGGCTCTGCCTCCTACCACTGCCACTCATCTCAAACATGGAGATGGTGGATGGGCCAGTGATGTTTGGAGGCATTTAAGGAAATAATTCGCACAATGACAAGTATGTGTCGTCTTAAACAATATAAATATTTCACTGTTGAATATTCAAAAAAGCAAAGCACAGTTACAAAGGATGCTTCATTTCCAACCCTGAATTGCAAAATTACCCCCTCTCTAGCCTCCACCCCGACTCCCTACCCTGGCCTTTGACTAAATTCACAAGCTATTCACCTGTCATTGTAACACCCACATCTCTCATCTTAAAGGCAACAAGAGATACTTTATTCTTGATTCATTTTGAGTGACCATGACCCAGGAGTACAGATTTAGGTTACCCCAAAGTCCATATCCCAATGTGGAAACAGATCCATGAAGTTTTATAGTTTACAGAACAAATAAAATCATAAATCAAGGCGAGTTTAAAAGACATTGGTTAATGCATCTGAGAGGTGCTTAGAAGGATGGGAAGCGTTTCTCTAGGCCCACAAGATACTGTCTCATGACAGTCTTCACCTTTGGGCTGATGGAAGTCAGCTGATCTATTAAATCAATAGAGTGCAAAGGTTTTTAATCTACCAGTCATGGGACGTTAGCTCTGACACAGATGGGCAAGGAACAGCTGTCCTAGAGGCTAAAGCTATCCCAAGACAAGGTAATGTCTCCCGGTCTGTAGCCTTCCCATCTCTCCATAACACTGGAATTCTGACGAGTCACCTCTACAGACACAGCTTCTCTTCAGGTGTCCTTGTCCACACATCTATTGACACAGTTTGACCTGGCCTTGTCCAGTCTCTGGGAATCTCACTAGGCCCCTGATGTGGCAAGATCCTTTTTTATGTTCAGGTATTGCTCTCTCCTTGGTAGGCTGGCCTTATAATCATCAGAACACATCCCACAGCCACCGGCACTTACGTGGGCTCTACAGAACAACAGACTACAGTCTCAAGTTCCAAAAAAACCTGCACCCCTGCTCTGCGGTATTGTTTCCTCCTGGATTGATTCAACTGTATTGCTAGATCCTAAACTCCTTCAGGGTGCGTGTTTTGCTTTGTGTCTCAGCAAATCAGCACCCTGAGCATGCTTGGCCCGGGGAACGGGGCAAAAGATTCAGTTCCACTGGCTTCTAAACTGTAACCCAGAAGGAGACAAAATGCCAGCCCTTCCTTGGTCTCAGGAATCTGCAGGCCAGGAAAGAATTTCTTCCAGGGTGGCCCAGGACTGGGAAAAGCAGCAGCTGCCTTGGGCTGGTATGCCTTACTCACACTTAGCTGAAGCGCGCTGGGGCATTAGCTCAGGGCAGAGTTTCTTACCAGACTGAACCAATGGGAGATAGTTTAGGAAGGGGTATGCATTTGCATGGGACTGAAAAGAAGCCCACTTCCCCAAATCCAAGTTCACCCATATCTCAGTCCCTGGAATATATAAGCATCATCTTATATAGCCAGGAGATCTTGTAAATGTAAATGAAGGACCTTGAAGTGGGTGGTCTACCCTGGATCATCAGTAGGACCCCCACTGTAATCACAGAGTTTTTTATTAATGGGAGGCAAGGGGCCAGTGAAGAAGGTGGTGCGGTGACGGCCGCAAAGGGTGGACCATTGTGTCCAGCAGTCGAAGCCTGCTTGCTGCTTGGTGTCTAGCAGCAGAGCCAAGGGACAGGGCCACTCCTCGAGGGGCCAGCCCTACATCCCTGACTAGCTCAGCCCGAGTTTCCCAGGGGAGCACTTGTCTCTGCAGGTGGTGCTGAGATATTCTTGATGAGGTATAGACTCCCCCAGCCGTGCACCTCCTTGGGCTCCCCGAGAACCATTCTAGGCAGAGAGGCCAACAACTGACTTTCCTGTGGGTTTGTGACTGGACTGCAGGCTGCTTGTGTGGTGAGGAAAGCTCACACCTCCTGCCGAAAGCATTCGGGAGTCCCTTTCTCTAGGGCTGCCAAGTTACTATAAATAGCACCAATTTACTCTTTCACAGAGCTGGCTAGTTTTGGGCCAACGGACACAGCTAGAGTTATCTGAAAGGAGGAAACCTCAGTTGAAATGATAACCTCCATAAGATCCCACTACAGGGCATTTTCTTAATTAGTGATTGTTGGGGGAGGGCCCAGTCCATGGTGGGAGGTGCCACCCCTGGGCTGGTGGTCCTGGGTTCTATAAGAAAGCAGGCTGAGCAAGCCACAAGGAGCAAAGCGGTAAGCTGTCCCCCTCCTTGGCCTCTGATTCAGCTGCTGCCTCCAGGTTCCTGGCCTGTTAGAGTTCCTGTCTTGACTTCCTTTGATGATGAACACTGGTGTGGACGTGTAAGCAGAAGAAACCCTTTCCAAACCCCAAGTTGCTTTGGTCATGTGTTTCATCACAGAAGTAGCAACCCTAAGGCACACAGATTTGGAAAGCAGGCTGAAATCAAGTTGCCATGTTCCCTCCAAGGCTCTGAGGATAATCTGTCCTTGCCCCTCTTAGTTCCCAGTGACTCTTGAGTCCTCTGGCATAGAGTGACAGAACTCCAGGCCCCTCCTTCTTTTTCACGCCAACTTCTTCCCTATGTCTCCGTGACCCAAACACCATCTTCTTTCTCTTATATAACACCAATATGTATGATATTTTATTTGTATTTTACTAAATAAAGCTTGCCTGAAGATCAAAGTGCAAAACTAAGCCACTAGAGGCCAGGCAGGGGTGGCACACACCTTTAATCCTAGGGCTCGAGAGACAAAGGCAGATGGATCTCTGTGAGTTCAGGGCCGCCCTGGGCTACACAAGATCCATCCAGAAACAGATCCAGGTGGTGGCGGCTCACACCTTTAATGACAGATTTTGGGAGTCATGTGGCTGGGCAGAGAGAGGAATATAACGGGGAAGAGACAGGAACTCACTGGAGTGTAAAGTATGAGGATCCGTGGAGACAAAATCTCGCCCTTTCTGTCTGAAGATTTGGTAGAGGTAAAAGGTCTCTAGTGGTTGACTCCTTTGCCTTTCTGATCTTCACCTTGAACCCCAATATCTGTCTCTGGGCTTTTATTATTTGTGCTATACCACATTTGAATGTAAGGCCTAAATTTAAGGGTGATTTCATTTTAAAACCCATGCCTCGGGCTGGAGAGATGGCTCAGTGGTTAAGAGCACTGTCTGCTCTTCCAGAGGTCCTGAGTTCAATTCCCAGCAACCACATGGTGGTTCACAACCATCTGTAATGAGATCTGGCGCCCTCCTCTGGTGTGTGGGCATATATGGAGGCAGAATGTTATATACATAATAAAAAAATAATAAATAAATAAAAAAAAACCCATGCCTCATTACATACATGAAAATACTGTTTCTGTAAGACTTTAAGACAATCCTGAAGCCATTTCTGACAATTCTGAATCCTCTCAGCCTCTGTGCCATAGTGCTTCCCCTCCTCCCCTGGGAACCAAGGACCTAACAGCTACACTCGCATGTATTCAGTTCCTGAACAATTACCCATATACATATGTTTTGATTCAGTCCCCTGGGAAACGGGGTCAAAATGACCTCTTACCTCATCTGATCTGGCAACAGCTCTCCAGCCAATTATTGGTAATAGCCCTTTTGAATAAGCCAATCAGAATAGTCAAAGAACACCCCCCCCCCCGCTTCTGTGGCCTTCTCCTTTAAAAGTAGCCTGTGCCATCTATTCGGGGTCTCTCGGCTTCCCGAATGCTGGGGGACCCTGTCATGACAGAATTAATAAAATCCTCATGCTTTTGCATTGGCTGTGGTGTGTGAGGTGGTCTCTGGGGGAGACTCTTCCTCGGTGTTTGGACGCTAGAGTCCAACATTTCCAAATGAAAAACAAAGTATCAGCCGGGCGGTGGTGGCGCACACCTTTAATCCCAGCACTCAGGTGGCAGAGGCAGGTGGATCTCTGTGAGTTCGAGACCAGCCTGGTCTACAGAGCTAGTTCCAGGACAGGATCCAAAGCCACAGAGAAACCCTGTCTGGAAAAAAACAAAAAAAGAAAAAAAAAAGTATCAACACATACACTGCAGTGGATTTTAATAGGGCCAATAGAATTAAGCTAAATATGAAGAAAGCTTACCTGAGGTAGGTGGTACCAAAATATATATTTATATATTGCCCTCAAGGCAAGAGATCAAGTGAGAGGCCTTAGAGACCGAAGCACTCGAGAGCGGGGGGAAACTGTTCACAGTACTGCACACAGAGGCTTGCCTGAGTCTGGACTGGGACGAGGGGAAAGGAGCTCTTGAACAAGAAGAGAAACTAAAGGTACCACTGGGCCTCTCTACCTGAGTCCTGGGAAGAGGGCGCCAACTTTACCATGACAGGAGTTTGGGAGAATGATCTGAGCCCACAGGGTCCCAGGATATGAGGGGTCAAGGAAGACGACGAGAGATAAAAAGATAAAGACAGAAAGCTGGGGACCAGAAGGTCTTGCATGAGCTGATGGCTCATATTCAACAATTTTATTGAGAAGTGCATCATCTTATATACTGTTGGCAGCAGGGAAATGGGCCGAGGTCAACAGGAAACTAAATAGAAAAAAAAAAGCTCTCGGACTGCTAACCACAGCCTTTCATGGGGGAAGCCTGGAACCAAAACCTTAACTCCTTGGTAGCTCTGGCTCCAGCCCAGATGGTACCTTGCCAAGTCTGCTCTGAGCAAGGACACAGAAGTTCCCTTTGCACTTTCTTTCTCTTCTTTTTCTCTTTAGCTTTCTTTTTTTTCTTTGTTTTTTGTTTGTTTGTTTGTTTTGTTTTGTTTTTGAGACAGGGTTCCTCTGTGTAACAGCCCTAGTTGTCCCAGAACTAGCTTTCAAAGACCAGGCTGGCCTCAAACTCACCCCTGCCTCCTGAGAGCTGGGGTTAAAGGCATGCGCCACCACCACCGTTTGCACTTTCATTAGGGCCTCCTAGAAAGTGTTGGCTTGGCCTGGTTCCCAACAAAGGGCCTGGCCTGGGGAAAGTTCCAGCTCTGAATGGCAGCACAAGTAGCACTGTCCTTCAGGCAGCTGGCACTGTGGCTGGAAAGGGAGCTAGAGGCTCAGCTGGCTTCTCTCCACCACCCAGAGGACAAGCACTAGGCTCTGGGCATCCCTGGGGTGAGATTTCCCCAGGACAGTCTCTGTTGTCTGGGGAATACCTGCACCGTCACTTACAGATCTGATGGAGGCAGAAAAGGAAGGTAAAGAATATTTATACTGAAACCAAAGGGGAAAATAAGGAAATATGATCTCTATGTGCTTCTCAGCACAACTATTCTACTTTCCTGTTAAAGATGTATGTCCGACTTCCGCACTTGTACCATGGTATGTGCATACCCTTCACACAAAATAAGTAATGTAATAAAATTAAAAATAAATAAAAATATGGGTAGGGGACTAGATGGAGTCCTGAGTGAATATGTATTATTGACATTATTATTATTATTATTATTATTATTATTATTATTATTATTATTATTATTATTATTATTGACATGGGCTTGGTCACATTAAGGACCTCAATGCCTGAAACCCATGGACATGGCAAAGCCTTCCTCAGGTGAGGCTCAGAGGCGAGGCAAATATGGTCTAAATGTGAGTGTTTATGAAGGATTGGTCAGTGTGTGTAAAAACTCAACCATAGCTTGCTCCTCCTGGAAGGTAGCAGCCCGAAACTACTCTTACAGAGACCAGCACTAGCTAATCCTGTCTCCTTTGCTGTGCATCTTCTGGGTTGTGTTTTAGCACCCCTTCTTCACCGTGAGTACAGTCCACCCTGTCACAGCTTTTCTGTGTGTGTCTGTGATTTATTTCTCCATTCCCCAGTCGGGTTTCCACGACTAAACCCTGCAGGATGAGGCACATGTATTAACAGACTTTCAAATTATTGTGTGTGGTTTTCTTTTCCCTTTTGATTTTGCATTTATTTATTTACTTATTTGTCTAGTTGTGGTGCTGCTGGATTGAATTCAGAACCTTGCACACCAATTAGACAGATACTCTATCAAACCCTGGGCTGTAGACAGAGACTGCTCTTTCGTTTCCAGCTACCCAGACCCAAATAATCACACCAAAACTATATTAACTAACTACAACACTGTTTGGCCCATGGCTTGCTAGCTCTTACATCTTAAATTAACACATTTCTATTAATCTCTGTGTCACCATGAGGCTATAGCCCACCGGTAAGATTCCACATCACCGGGTTTTTACATGAATTTCTTGTGTGTGCATTTGTGTGTGCACGTGTGAGCACATGTGCCCCAGTGCATGTGTGGCGAGCAGAGGACAACGTTCAGGTCTGTTCCCTCCTTCGTCATGTGAGCCCTGGGAATCTAACTCAGGTTGTCAGGCTTGCAGCAAGTGTCACTCACTGAGACATCCTGATAGCTCAAAGCCTTGGTTTTTTGAGACAGGTCTTTTATCTATAGCCCAAGCTGGGTTCTAATTTGTGGTTCTCCTGCCTCCCCCTCTCAGGTGTTGCCAACACACCTGACATGATGAACAATTTAAAGGAAGCGCTAGGAACTGAACCTAGGACCTCTTGTATGTGAGGTAAGCGCTCTACCACTGAGCCACGGCCACAGCCCTCATGCAGATTTTAGACATATATTTTAATAAAAATCCAAAGCATCAGAACATCCCTCCAAGTTACTTCACCTGCGTGATCATCGGCTTCCTTTGTGAACTGGGATGCTCTTCCTTTGGGCAGAGACTCTCTGAAACTCTGCAACACGCTGGAAGGAGAAGTTTGGATTATCTGTCCTGTCTGGAGCTCAGGTTACCCCACTGTAAACTAAGAATCCTAGCATCCTCCTTCCAGATTCACTCCGAGGGGCTGAAACGCTGTGCTGAGAGTCCTGGAACACAGCAGGCTTTCTTGGCCTCCTTTTTCTGTTTTGTTGTCACTATTTTATGTTAAAAGTAATATTATCAATCAAAGAGAAACAGCTGAGATGAGATGAAATATTTTTCTTTATGCTTCTATGGTAAGGAGAATTCTAAAGCGGTCTCAGTGCCTGCTAGCCTCTAGTATTATTTAATCCCCTTTCTTTCAGGAAAAGTAGAATCTGGGACTTTTTTTTTTTTTGTTGTTTTGTTTTTCGAGACAGGGTTTCTCTGTAGCTTTGGAGCCTGTCCTGGAACTCCCTTGGTAGACCAGGCTGGCCTCGAACTCCCAGAGATCCGCCTGCCTC
>NC_022022.1:2246663-2255211 GCF_000317375.1 Microtus ochrogaster
TTTCTCTGTAGCTTTGGAGCCTGTCCTGGAACTCCCTTGGTAGACCAGGCTGGCCTCGAACTCCCAGAGATCCGCCTGCCTCTGCCTCTCAAGTGCTGGGATTAAAGGCGTGCGCCACCATCGCCCGGCCAAATCTGGGACTTTTGTATTTAAGAAAAACATGACAGCCGGGCAGTGGTGGCGCACGCCTTTAATCCCAGCTCTCAGGAGGCAGAGGCAGGCGGATCTCTGTGAGTTCGAGGCCAGCCTGGTCTACAAGGCTAGTTCCAGGACAGGCACCAAAGCTACAGAGAAACCCTGTCTCGAAAAACCAAAAAAAACAAAAAACAAAAAACAAAACATGACAGGGGCTGGGGAGTGCAGTGCTATGGGAAACTGGTTGTGCCAGAAAAAGCTGTAAAGTTCCCTGCACACACTGTTAACCGTGAAGGAAATCTGTAGGCTTATGTAAACTCAATTTAGCTAAAACCTTGTTGTCAAAAGTTGTAGATCTTAAAATTCAAAATGTCTCTAAGCATTAGCCTAGAAATTGTAAAAAAAAAAAAAAAAAAAAAAAAAAATTCCTTTGTCCATGCCTAATGCTTACTTCTTGCTCTGAAAAGGGGGCCAGAACCCATACCCACTGCCACAGTTTCAGAAGCCTGAACACTGGCTGTGGTCTCAGGTAGCTGATAAGCTTTTTGTGACTCATGGTGATTTTTTTTTCCTGGAATAAAGTTTGCTTCTGATTTCATAGACTTCAGGCTCTGTTCCCCATCATTGTGCAACCCCGGACCCATCAGGGAGATAACTTAACTGACTGCTCTTGCAAGGGACCCAGGTTCAGTTCCCACCCAGCACCCACATGGAGCTTAAAATAGGCTTAACTCAAATCCAGAGGATCTGGCGCCCTCTTCTGGCCTCACAGACATCAGGCATACATGTGGTGCACATAAATACATGCAGGCAAACACTAGTACACACAAAATAAAAACAAATATTTTTTATAAAATATGACAGTTTGTTGTGGTGGAACATTCTTGTATTCCTCCCAGGCTGGGTTTAGGAAACTGAATGTCTGAGTCACTGTCGCATTGCTGTGAAGAGACACTATGGCCAGGACAACTCTGATAAAAGAAAGCATTTCATTGGGGCTGGCTTACAATGCAGAGGTTTAGGCCAATGTCATCATGGCCGGAAGCGTGGTGGCATGCAGGCTTGAGAGTTCTACATACAAATCAGCAGGCAGCAGGAAGAGATATTGGGCCTGGTTTGAGCATTTGAAACCCCAAAATTCATGTCCAGTAACACACTTCCTCCAACAAGACCACACCTACCTCAACAAGGTCACACCTCCTTAGGCCACTCCCTAATCATTCAAATAATGAGGACCTAGGGGGCCATTTTTATTCAGTCCACCACACTAAGGTGGGATAACTGGGAGTTTGAAGCCAAAATGGCCTACATAGCAAGATCTTACCTTTGGGGAAAAAAAGAAAGAAAAAAAAAAAGGCAGAGGTGTGCCTGCTGGGGTGGGGGTAGGTGGGTGGAGTGTGGGGGTGGTGGAGGGTGGGGAGGTAGGGTGTGGTAACTGGAGAAGCCTCAAGCCTTCCTTGGGGTAACGAAGTGCACCACCACAGGCCTACACCACCAGAACCACCTCGGCGTTCACAGTTTCAAGTGATTATATTTTTAATGAGACTGGGGATAGTGGAGTCCCAATCCCAGATCTGTAGGTTAGCCCTCTAACCCCAGGGACTTCTGGACTTTTTGTTGTTCTCGTTATTGTTGCCCTTAATTTAAATTGGTTGCTGTTTGTGTTATTGAGATTTTTCTCAGCTATTACTCAGAATTCACTGCAACGCTTTGAGAGTCTAGTCGGTTCTCAGGTGTTTTGAAACACATTATTTCCACAAAATCCTGCCTTGGAGTTTTGTTTGTTTAGGTTTTGGCTTATTGTGTTTTATTTAGGGTTTGGTTTATTTGGTTTTGGTAGTGGAGTTTTGAAACAGGGTTTCACTTTCTAGCCCAGGATGACCTCAAGCCCCAAATCCTCCTGCCTCAGCTTTCCACAAGGTATGGTTACAAGAATGTAGCAATATACCTGGTAGCTACTTTGTATAGGGTCTGTCTTGTTTGTTTTTACTTAATAAGATTAGTAGTTATTTTTGTTTGTTTGTGTTTGAGACAGGGCCTCACACTGTAACACAAGTTGGTTTGGAACTCACTATAAAGTCCAAAATGGCCTCAGGTTTGCAACAGTCTCTGCCTCAAACTCCTGTGCTGTGAGGGGGTCTCTGCAGATGTCAGGCAGAGAAGCAAATCAAGAAGAGATGAGAATGAAAACCCAGGGCAGACTGACTTAAGCAACCTTTATCAAGACGTCTAAAGCATCTGAAATCAGGCAGTTTACTCCAAACATATTTAAGCCCAGTATAATTTGGGGAAAGTTTCCTGGTGTAATATAATCCCCAGTGCCCAAAGAAGCGTAATTGCATTGAAACTGGGTAGATGTGATTTCTTCCAAGAAGACGGTTTCTAAAGGTAGGCTGCCTGTACCAGCTGCAGGGCCTAGGGACACTCTGGGCTGGTCTCAGTCATGCAGATAGCGTAGAGAGCATTTGGGCAATCAATCACCTCTGGTCCTGGTTGTGGGAGCTTGGAGGAACCTCTGACTGTAAGGGTCATTTAGATTCCTACGTCTCCAGTCCTGGTTGTAGGAGCTTGGTACGGCCGGGCCCAACAGATAATCCAGATCATGGGGCTATCAGTCATTTCCAACTCCCAGCCTTCTGGGTGGAAAAGCAGGTTTTTCACCTTTCCTATTGGAAAGACAACCACACACGCTTAACAGTCCTGGTTTCTCTGGAGATCTGTCTCAAGATCTCCAAGGATTTGCTACGCTCGCAACATTGCTGGGATTCCATCCACCAGCCAGCACTCCTACTAACAACATTTTTAAGAGCACATGCACAGTAAACTACAATTATAAACGATAAGAATGAACAAGAAACAGCTTTGCCCTCCCCCAAATCCGTACAAGTAGCCATCATTGTTGTTTTCAATGTAAAATTCCAAAACAGTGATTTATATAATAAAAACATATATATAAAACTGATTTATATAATAACGACATATATATGTGTGTGTATATAACAGTGATTTTTATAATGACATATATGTGTGTATGTGTATATATATATATATGTTTGCATATATGTATACATTTTCTTTCCTACTTATACCAAGAGGGATCCTACCACTTACCAAGAGGTGAAATGTGAACTTAAACCTAATCACACCTCTACTGATTTGCGCTGAAAATACAGAGGAGAGAGACTGGGAGACACCATATGACAAGGAAAACCTCCAATAGAACCAAGATGGAAAACTGCTACAGAGACAGCCCAGTTGCTTCAACTAAGGAATTACAGGGGAAAGGCCAAGAGGATACACAGTATCATAGACTAGAAAACATTACACTCCATCATGGTATGTACAGGACTCCTCAGTTTCAAGTTAGAGCTTTGTTTTGTTTTTTAAGGTTAATTCATTTTGATTTTATGTGTATGAATGTTTTTGCCTCCATGTATGTCTGTGGACGGCATACTTGCTTGGTACCCAAGGAGGCCAGAAGAGGGCGTCAGATCCCCTAGGACTGGAGTTACAGATGGTTGTAATAGGGGACCTGGGAACTAAACCCCTATGTGACAGCAACAAGCGTTCTTAACTGCTGAGTGATCTCTCAGGCCCCAAGTTTTTATTTTTGTTGATTTTGTTTCATTTTAAAGTTTATTTGAAACAAAGTCTCAGTCTGTAGTCAAGGCTGCCCTTCAATTTAAGATTCTTCTGTGCCTGAGTGTTGGGGAGAGTACAACCATACCCACCAAAGATTAGTTTTTCACATATTAATATAAAACAAAAATCTCTAAGTAAAAAAATGGTGGGGTATTTATTCAGAGATGTTAGCGAGCAGCTTTAAAACCCGTGCATTCAGTTAGGCATAGTGACACACACCTGTAATCCCAGAACTTGAAACACAGTTAGGAGGATGCCAAAATGTCTGAGGTCAACCTGGTCTATAGTGGAATTTCTAGATAGCCAGGGCTGCATAGTGAGAACCTTCTCCAAAATAAATATAATGTGTTTTATGTTCACACGCTATAACTCAACTAGGCCACCCCGGGTCATTTTGAAGGAAATTCCAGACGCCATATTATGTCTCAATGAAATGTTTCTTTGGGTATCTTTAAGAGATAATGGCTGTGGGGCTAGCACACATCTAAAACAATAGGTCGTTATGCTTTAATTACCAAAGATACAGTTAGTATTCAAATTTCAATTCCCATGTTTATGTATGTATTTGAGAAACACTTTGAACACTGATGTGGGAGTCTCCTCTGTGTGCTGTGATCACCATTAATCAATAAAGAAACTGCCTTGGCCTGGTGATAGGACAGAACTTAGGTAGACTGTAGCGGGGGATGGACTGAATGCTGGGAGGAAGAAGGCAGAGTCGGGGAGATGCCATGGAGCCGCCACGGCCTGAGATAGACATACTGAAACTTTTCTGGTAGGCCATGACCTCATGGTGATGCACAGATTAATGGAGATGGGTTAAATTAAGATGTAAGAGTTCCATTGGAGGGCTAGTCTGGTGCCAGCAGCCGCGGTAATTCCAGCTCCAATAGCGTATCTTAAAGTTGCTGCATTTAAAAAGCTCATAGTTGGATCTTGGAAGCAGGCGGCTGGTCTGCGTTTACTTTGAAAAAATTAGAGTGTTCAAAGCAGGCCCCCCCAAAAGAAGAGTGAGTCAATAAGAAGTTGGAGCTAACGGGCCAAGCAGTGTTTTAAATAACATAGTTTCTGTGTGTTTATTCCGGGTCTAAGCTAGTCGGGCAGCGGGAATGGCCTCCTTCTACAGCCAGTGAGATGGCTCAGGGGGTAAAGGCATTTTGTTTAGCTGGACACCCCAGATCCAACTGCTGGAACTCACTTGGTGGAAGAGAACTTATTCCACAAGTTGTGAGACCTTCACACGAATGCTGACGTGCAAACACCTATACACACCGTGCACACCACACACCAACAGATACAGACAATTAAAAAAAATGCTTCCCAGCATCCTCGTGTGGCAGCTCACAACCACCTGTGACTCCAGCTCCATGGGATCAAGCAAACTCTTCCAGCCTCCATGGGCCACACACACACGTGGCATATTCTCAGACAGACACATACATGCATACATACTTATAAATTTTTAAAGATATCTTTAAAAAAGAAAATCTCTTATATCTATATATAAGGGGTTTGTTTCCATAGTAATTCTAAATCCTGTAAAACTGACCATTAAAACTGACCATCACATGTACCTATTGAGTGAGAAGAATTGAGATTCAGTACAAGGCAGTCTGGAGTCAGATCCTGTGCTCTCAACTTCTAGTGGGAGATGAAGCTACTAAGTATCTAAAATGTACCTGTTTGGGTCCAGCTGATCTTTCACTTGTTCAGCAAAGGTCAAACTTCAAAGAAAACCAAACTACAATAAGAAAGTCACTTGCTGGAGAGATGGACATGGGGTTAAGAGCACTGGCTGCTCTTCCAGAGGGCTCAGGTTCTATTCCCAGCACCCACATGGCAGCTCATAACTGTCTATAACTCCAGTTCCAAGGAACCCAAGGTCCCTTTCTGGCCTCTGTGGGCACTGCACACATATGGTGCAAAGACATACATGCAGGAGAAACACCTATGTACAAAAAATAATAAAATATCGGAAGAAAGCAGCTTGCAGGATACTGTCTATTGCCAGCCCGATTAGCCTGAAGCACCATTTCCGCTTTAAAGAAAGTTCCATTGTAATGAACAGTCAGAGGACCAGGGTGCCATGCATCTTAGAGCGCTGGGCCAGGACACATCATGTGGCCTCTGAGAATCTGAGTTCCCTGCTTCTAATGCCATGCAGTTACTCTCTGTTCCCAGTCAGGTTAGCTTGAGCTCACCAAGATCTTCCACGTCAGCTATCTCGAATCTAATCTCTAGGCTCATATATTTGAATGATTGGTTGTAGTGATATTTCATTTGAACTTTAATATAGCATGCCTGGTGATCAGAGAGTAAAACAGCCACACTGGTCAGCCTTACAGACCAGGAAGTGGTGACAGGCACCTTTAATCCCAGTAGCCACACTAGTTTGCCATATAAACCGAGCAGTAGTGGTGCACACCTTTAATCCCAGCCTTAGAGAGGAATATAAAACGGGAGGAGACAGCTCTCACTCACAGTCTCATTCTGAGATTCCTGGAGGCAGGATCGCCATTTCAGACTGAGGTAGAGAGAGGTAAGAGCCAGTGGCTGGTGGTTTTGCTTTTCTGACCTTCAGGTTGAACCCCAATATCTGTCTCTGGGTTTTTATTAATCATGCTACAATTGGTTCCTAGTTGGTGGAACTGTTTGAAAAGGATCAAGGTGCTGTGGCATGTGGAGGTTTGTCACCGTGGGTGGGCTTTGAGATTTCAAAACCCCTCACTGTTTCTAGTTAGCTCTCTATAGCGCTCTCTCTCTCTCTCTCTCTCTCTCTCTCTCTTTCTCTCTGTCTCCCCACCCCCAGAACCTCGCCTGCCTATCTGCAGCCATGCCTCCCACCACGGTGGTCATGGACTCTCCCTGAAGTTGCCAGCCCCCAATTAAAGGCTCTCTCTTTTATAAGTTGTTTGGCCATGTGTCTCTTCCCTGCTGTCTTAGCCACTGTTTGTTGCTGTGAAGACACCATGGCCATGCCAGCTAAAGGGAAGATTTGACTGGGGCTGGCTTACAACTCCAAGGCTTAGTCCATTATCACCATGGAGGGGAGCATGGTGGCACACAGGCAGACATGGTGCTGGAGAAGTAGCTGAGAGTTCTACATCCAGATTCACAGGCAGCATGCAGCCTGGATTGAGCATTTGAAACTTCAAAGCCCATTCCTGGTGACACACTTCCTCCAACAAGGCCACACCTTCTAATCCCCATCAAGGAGTAATACTCTCTAAAGAACAGCATTCAAATACATGAGCCTACGAGGGCCATTGCTATTCAAACCACCACCAGAGCAATAGGAAAGTAGCTAGGACAACCCTCCAGTGGTGAGCAGGAGACCTCACATTACACTTCCTGCATCATAAGACTTTCCATTATTTATTATCGTCACTGACTTAACATCTTTCTTTCTAGGCACTAAAAGTCTAGGGAGCCAAAAACCACTCTGTTCTGTTTAATCTTGTATTGTCACTGCCTAGACAATTGTCTGCCATCTAACAGACAGGAATTTGTTTGTTTGTTTGTTTGTTTGTTTGTTTGAGACAGGGACAATGTAATCCTGATTGTCCTGGAACTCCCTGTGTAGACCAAGCTGGGCTCAAACTCCCAGACATCCTCCTGCCTCTGCTTTCCTCTGCTGGAATTTTTAAAGGTTTGCACCACCTCACTAGCTTGGAATTGTTTTTTTCTTTGTCCCCAGAGACTGAATCTAGGATCTTAAACATGAGAAGCGAGCATTCTACCACTAAGATATATACACAACCTTCCTCTTGCTTTTTGGGACAAGGGCTCACTAAGTTCTCCAGATAGGCTTTGAATTTGTGATCCTCCTGCCTCAGCCCACAGAGAAGCCAATTGTAGGCTTGCTTATACCAGCAGACCCAACTCCAAAGATTCGTAAATGAATGGATGATGCTATACCTCATGAAGCTCTGAGAGGAAGAAGTGGCCTAGAGGGTCTTCTTTTTTTGTTTCTCAAGACAGGGTTTCCTGGAACTAGCTTTTGTAGACCAGGTTGGCCTTGAACCTACAGAGATCCACCTGCTTCTGCCCTGTCTCCCAAGTGCGGGGGCTTTTCTTAATGTTAATAGATATTTATAAAAGTACCTGTTCTCAAACATACTAATCACAAGGACAATCTCTTGGTTAAAAGTCAATTTCTGCCGGGTGGTGGTGGCGGCGCACGCCTTTAATCCCAGCACTCGGGAGGCAGAGGCAGGCGGATCTCTGTGAGTTCGAGGCCGGCCTGGTCTACAAGAGCTAGTTCCAGGACAGGAACCAAAAAGCTACCCTTTCAAAAAAAAAAAAAAAGTCAATTTCTGAAGATAAACAAAGAATAAATGTCAGTTCCTGGAACACAAATAAAGTTAGACCTCAGGCCTTTTTGCTGAGAAGTATGAGCTCAGACAATCTCCCTCTTTTTGGCTTGTTTGCTCTGTTGTTTGCATGTGCCTTTGTCCCAGGGCAACTTTATTGAAAGCAAACAAAGTCACACTCAACAGGCAAGGTTTCTCTCTGTGTCCTACACAAAGTCACCTACATGGTCACACAGTGTCATACAGGCAAGGTCTCAGCAACAGGGCGGGGTGCTTCTCAAGTCCTAAGACCCAGAAGAATAATGGCCTTCCTCTTGAAGGCCCAGGATCCACTGATCATGTGTGAAGCTGACGTGGTCTGCTGTTTCCTGCTTCACTATAAGGTGAGGCAGTGAACTGACAGTGGAGGTGAGTGAGCAGAGGGAGGGGTCAGGGCAGTGGAGGTGAGTGAGCAGAGG
>NC_022022.1:2255416-2263636 GCF_000317375.1 Microtus ochrogaster
AGGGGTCAGGGCAGTGGAGGTGAGTGAGCAGAGGGAGGGGTCAGGGCAGTGGAGGTGAGTGAGCAGAGGGAGGGGTCAGATCTGTGCTGGAGAGGACTTGGAGCGGAAGGAACGTAGCCAGACTGGAGCCTAGAGGAGAGCAGAGGTAGCCCTGCTCCCACTTGCACAGAATGGATGCTTGTGTGTGTTTCATCTCTCCCTCTGTGCTCCTGTCCAACTAAGGAGGGGGATCTTTTACTGTGCTTCT
Organism: Microtus ochrogaster; assembly: GCF_000317375.1. Taxonomy (NCBI): domain Eukaryota; kingdom Metazoa; phylum Chordata; class Mammalia; order Rodentia; family Cricetidae; genus Microtus; species Microtus ochrogaster. The sequence continues at coordinate 2,255,664 of NC_022022.1, forward strand.
CTATGGAATCGTCATGGCCCAAAGTTGAAGAACATTCAAAAAGTAGGGGAAGAAAAAGGAGTGGAAAAATACAAGAGAGGGGTAAGGACTAGGGTAATCCGTTGTACATTAACAGGTAAGTGGACTAATAATTACACTGTAGTCAAAAAAATACTGGTATGTGTGCACCAAGGTGAACAGATCTCTAATATGTCAAAGTCAGGTGTGGTGGCTCCCTTCTGCAGCCCAGCACTTGGATGTCTGAGAAGGAGGGATCCCTGCAGAATCGGTACCAGCCTGGGTTACACAGTGAGACCTCACAATAACAAAGAGGTGTGCGCTGGGTTGTAGTTCTACAACTTGTTCAATGATCCCAGGCAAGCCATTTAAGCTTTCTAAGGCTTTCCCCATTATCTATTACATAAAGACAACGATACTGAAATGTACCTTAAACAGTGACTGTGAAGAGTAATAATAATAATATTATGTAATAATAATAATAAATAGTGACATGATATGTCTAAACCCCTAAGCAGAGGACCTGGTGAGCAGTCAAGTGATCAGTAAGTAGAAGCAACAATTATTTTTGCAGCAATTATTATTCACCTAAAGTAAACAAATGAACAGGAGTTTAATGCAAGGTTAATCTCGCTGCACTAATTTCCCCTCGGGGTTAAAGTACGGGGTTCTATTACCACTTCCTTCTTCATCTGTGTCTGTTACAAGACTATCAGAAGAGCCTAGGGTCGGGGGCTTAGGGTGCCCCAAACAAGCTACTAGGTCTCTTATGCTGGTGAAAGGATGTGAGCTGGTAAAACCCTTCCCCCAAATGCCCCCACAACCCCTTCCTCCTGCCGGGACTAGCTAAATTGGCTGGAGATATGACTTCCGGGATGGAAAGTCGGTCTCCCAATTCCATTCCCAAGGTTAGCCACCACCCTTCTGGATTTCGATGCAGGGTGCATTCAGAAGGGGATGGAGTTGAATATTAAGTATGGATATTTCAATCCCTCTTCCCAAATGCAGAGCATTTTCCCAAATGCCCAGATTTTCAGGGAGTAGTCCAACTTTCTCAAGTCCCATAAAACTAAACTGGAGACTTCACCTCCGACAGTTTGTGAGGAATGGCAGCACTGGTCTTCTGTTTCCATAGCTGTAAAATGGGAGATGATAAGGGGACCAGCTTCCTAAAGTTCTCTGTGAAGACAAAATGAGCCAGTATATACAAAGAGCATAGAATACTCCCTACTACATCCCATCCATGGATTCTGCAGGTGTTAGCTAAACTTTACCAGGGGGTTTATTTCACACATCCTGTTTATAATACCTTTTATACATGGTCATATGTTTCTCAACCACTAGGCATCAGCAATGGCCTTGTTGTAGGGTATTTCAACCCCAATGCACCTCTGAGGAAGAAGTTTGGCTGGAGGAAGGTGTGTATGCATGCACGAGCATGAACGTGTCTGTGCGTGTGTGTGCCTGTGCGTGTGTTTTTGAAACTAGGGTCTCAGTGCATTTTGGGCAAACCTTCTGAGCTACACCTCTAAGCCCTGGCTAATGGCTTAGAAATGTTTCAAACCCGAGGCACCCCCAGCTTTTCCACAGCGCCAACCACAAACAATTCTATCTGCTCAGTTTATTTTTTGAGAAAATGGGTTGCACATAAAACAATCCAGCAAAAATTTGAAACTAATTGGTAATATGATTTAATAATAACAGCTTCTGCGCACTTAAAAATGCTCACGTGGTAAGCAGGACTTGGTAAATCTATGCCAATGTCTGGAGCTCATTCTGGATTCACAAAGCTCCTTAGTCAGCTCCAGAAACCCTTAACCTAACACAGGACCAAGAAAGCGATCGGAGAGCATCGGGTGCCCTCAACAGCAAAATCAAGACTGTGAAGGGAAAATTCACAAAAGCAAGCAGGCAGCTGACTTCAGACGGAGACAAAAGTGGACAGTGTTGGGCATGGCCCTGGGGCCAACCACCTAGCTTCCATCGGTTTCACTAGTAACTCTGGGGCCCATCTTACAGAACCCTCTGAAAGGTAAAAGAGAGGGAAGAGTGTAAATTGAAAGTTCATCTCAGTAGGGAAAAGAAGAATTAGGAATGGGGATGTTGGCGGAGATAGAAGGAGGCTTTTCCCCAAAGCCCAGTGCCCTCAATTTAATGAAAATCCAAGAGTTTGCTCTAAATTGGAAAAAAAAAATAAGGAACCTACTATGCCAGCTCCTGGCAAACACACACATAAACACACACACACACACACACACACACACACACACACAGACTTAACACCTCTGGCTCTGCCTCAATTACACTGAGGTAATTGTATTAATCAGGGTTCTCAAGGAACTGAACTTACAGAGTGAAATATATATGTACTTTTTTCATACATATATATGGTTTACACGCTGGGGTCCATCTAGTCCAACAAACAGTGGCAGTTTCCCAACAGAAGGCCCATGAATCCAGTAGCTGTTGGGTCCACCAGGCTGGATGGCTCGTCTTCAGTGTATGCCAGAATCCAGAAGTAGGCTCTAACACCAGTGAAGGAAGAGACCAGCCAGCGAGAGCAAGCTTCCTTCTTTCTAGTCCTTTATACAGGCTGCCAGCAGGACAGCAGAAGGTGTGGCCCAGACTAAAGGTGGGTCTTTCCATCTCAAAAGATTCAGACTAAAAGTGCTTCTTCTCACTTCAAATTATTTAAGAAAAAAAAAATCCCGCACAGGTGTAGTGTCACTTCCGTTTCAGTTATTTCCAGTCAAGAACAGCCACCGCATTAATTATAAGGACGGATTGGGAGAAAGAATCTTCAAACACTTCTGTTGCATCGAACAGACAAGCCCCCCCCCCCCCCCGCCAAACCACGGAAACAATTACAAAAGCAATGATACGATAATTAATTCAGTAATAAATACTTGAGCATTTGGAGTATGTCAGGCATTTGCGGGATCTGGACTTATCAGAACATCTGGCCGGCTTGACCACGGTGTAAACAGGAAAGCAAACTTCAGACACTGTAGACGCGACCACCAGGAAGAACTTAATTCCTTGGGTTGGTGAATTAGATCACTTCATGGGTCCAGAGCGGAAATGAGCAATCTTTGCGGCAACCCGGCACCGCGGCGGTACTAAAGCACAGCAAAGTATTAAACGGGGGAGAACAAAAAAGAAAAAAGAAAATCATAAGCCATGGACAGGAATCTAAAGCTTGAGGGAGAACCCCAACAGACTTCTACCAAAGCCGCAGCAACGCTGAACGTTCGCATTGGTAAACCAATCAGTTAAAGGGCGAGGACACCGTAAATTAGGGGTGAGGGAGGGGGTAATCACAAACCACGATCAGGGAGGGATCTAAAGCTTGAGTGAGAACCCCAACCGTCTTCTACCAAATTCGCAGCAACGCCGCACGTTCGTGTTGGTAAATTAATCAGTTCCAGGCGAGGACACCGCCCTCAACTACCAGAAACCGCCTGTACCCAGGGCACATAACTGAACCGAGTGACTTCGGTTGTTGACTGGTACTCAGCATCGTCGCCACAGGTTTAGGTGTGTCCTGGAGCCCTCCAACCGCCAAAGTAAGCAAGTCAGTCCTCTCACTTTAAGTCGATAAAGTGCTCGAACAGTCTAGAACACGGAAGAAACCTAGCCGAGAGGCCAACCTCCATTACCCTAGTTTAAAAGTAACTCCTAGGAGCTAAATGGGTGCGAGGAGCTCAACAGCCAACTACAAACCAGCTCAGAGAACCTCAAAACTACAAATGCTTAAAACTGTGAAGTGTACCTTCTCCACGACCCTTAAAGTTTAACTTTGGAATAGGAACTAGAAACTAATGCGAGTTGACAAAGCTCTTTCCTGATTTAAGCGGGTGGTTCTGCAAGAGCAAAGGGGGCAGCGAGTGCCTCATCCTCTACTTGGCGCTGGTGTACTTGGTGACAGCCTTGGTGCCCTCCGACACGGCCTGTTTAGCCAGCTCGCCCGGCAGCAGCAGGCGCACGGCCGTCTGGATCTCCCGGGACGTGATGGTCGAACGCTTGTTGTAATGCGCCAGGCGCGAAGCTTCGCCTGCGATGCGTTCGAAGATGTCACTGACAAAAGAGTTCATGATGCCCATGGCCTTGGACGAAATGCCGGTGTCGGGGTGCACCTGCTTCAACACTTTGTACACTTAGATGGAGTAGCTCTCCTTGCGACTGCCCTTGCGCTTCTTGCCGTCTTTCTTTTGCGCCTTGGTGACAGCCTTCTTGGAACCTTTCCTGGGAGCCGGGGCGGATTTAGCCGGCTCAGGCATGATTTCAAAGCACAGGAGAGTTGCCTAGTAAGTGAGAAAACAAGCTACACGCACGAGGACCTGAGCCTTTTATAACGACCTTATGTAAATTAGGCCTCAAAATACTTTTTATTTCCATTGGTTCATACATGAAGCTTGTGTTTTCAGTACAAGCCTACGTAACAAAGACTCTAAATTTCAGATTTCATTGGACTTCTCGGCGACCAAATTACGACCAATGAAAAGCTGGCTCCTGACCCCACCCCTAGGAAAGCGTATAAAGACCTTAAGACGTTAAAACCTAGCTTTGTAGTAAAGCTGCAAAAGTTAGTTTTACTGTAAAGTCATGTCTGGCCGCGGTAAGCAAGGAGGCAAGGCCCGCGCCAAGGCCAAGTCGCGGTCGTCCCGCGCCGGGCTGCAGTTCCCGGTGGGGCGCGTGCACCGGCTGCTGCGCAAGGGCAACTACGCGGAGCGGGTGGGTGCGGGCGCGCCCGTGTATATGGCGGCCGTGCTGGAGTACCTGACGGCCGAGATCCTGGAGCTGGCGGGCAACGCGGCCCGTGACAACAAGAAGACGCGCATCATCCCGCGCCACTTGCAGCTGGCCATCCGCAACGACGAGGAGCTCAACAAGCTGCTGGGCAAGGTGACGATCGCGCAGGGCGGCGTCCTGCCCAACATCCAGGCCGTTCTGCTGCCCAAGAAGACCGAGAGCCACAAGACTAAGAGCAAGTGAAACTGACGTCAATACAAAAAAGGCTCTTTTTAGAGCCACCAAGTCCTCATTAAAATGAGCTAATGCGTTAGTTTGTGATCAGCCCTTTTAGTTGATTCTTTGGTGGCTCTTAAAAGAGCCTTTTTGCGTAAGGAGGGATAGTGAATAAATTATTTGTTCTTGCCGGGTTTATGGCTCTCCGTTTTCTTTGGTAATAAAACAGCCTGGATGTTGGGCAGGACGCCGCCCTGGGCGATGGTGACCCCTCCTAGCAGCTTGTTGAGCTCCTCGTCGTTCCTCACGGCCAGCTGCAAGTGGCGCGGGATGATGCGCGTCTTCTTGTTGTCGCGGGCCGCGTTGCCCGCCAGCTCCAGGATCTCGGCCGTCAGGTACTCCAGCACGGCAGCCATGTACACGGGCGCGCCCGCACCCACCCGCTCCGCGTAGTTGCCCTTGCGCAGCAGCCGGTGTACGCGCCCCACCGGGAACTGCAGCCCGGCGCGGGACGACCGCGACTTGGCCTTGGCGCGGGCCTTGCCTCCTTGCTTACCGCGGCCAGACATTATGGCGGAATAAGCAATAACTGCTTTTTCAAGAAAAGGATAAGGAAAGGTGAAGCAATTTGGGGTAATTTATAAGATGTGTCGGGAGGGGTGAAGGAAAAGTAGTTTGATTGGCTGAAAGCAGAGCTGCCTCCAATAGCCAATGGGAGAGCAGAAGGTAGGCTCCATGCTTTACATCCTGCAGTACCGGAAATGACGGATTTTTTTTAATTTACCAATCGATGAACGCCACATTAAAGCTCCCTATTTACACCAAAGAATTTTTAAAGGCAGAAGGTTTTCGCGGAGCTGTTTATTTTAGTGTGGTAACTTATAAAGGTTTAGAGAAACCACCACCATCACCCTTCAAGAGCACAGAAAGCCACTCTCCTCCAAAGTATTAACCTCCCCGCTGGCCTCTCACTTTCATTTCTTTTCATTTCATTTCTTGCCTCTCTTACAATCCATTTTTCACACTGCAGACAGTGATCTCCGCAGAATGGGGATCTGGAGCCCAGTAAGTACCTACCGCACGATCCTTGGCCGCGTTTCCACAGACTCAGCATTGCAGGGACGCTGTCTTCGTCTGTTTGTACTGCCACACCAAAATAGCACTGACTAGGGAATGTAGAAAGAATTTTTTTTTTTTTTTAAGTTCTAGAGACAGAAGACCAACATCAAATTGCCAATGGACTTAAGTCTGGTGAAGGCCAGTTCTCAGAGATGACGCTGTCCAGATATCTTTGCAGAAGGGATAAGGGAGTAGCCTTGCTTCCTCAAGCCCATTTCTAGGGCACTAGTCCATTCTGAGAGCAATGCCATCTTGGCCTCACCATTCCTAAAGCCCCACCCCGGGTCACTACTACAACAAGCGTTAAGATCCCAGACGAGTGTTGAGGGCACAGTGAAAGCATGGCGAACACTGGTGAGGGGCTGGTAACCCAGGCCACCAGCTGGGTACTAGATAGACAGGCGGTACTTCATTGCGGGAGCCGTGATAGCAGTATTTTAGGATGGCACCTGGTTCTTAGAGGACAAGTGGGTATATTTACAGCACTTACAGGTGAAAATAGTTTACATCCAGAGGCTGGAGAGGTGGATGACTCAGTAATTAAGAATTAGCACTGCTCTTGTGAAGGACCCGGCTTTAGTTGCCAGCACACACGTTAGCTTGCAAGGTTCCACCAGCTTCTCCTAGGCTTCTCAGGCATCAGGCACTTACACATATTCAGCAAACACTTGTACACATAAATTTAAAAAAAAAACAACTTTTTTTGCAATGGAAGTGATTCAGCAAAAATAATTATTTTATCATCATAATACACACATTCAAAGAGAGATATGAAACAATTTGAGCAAAATGTTGCTGGTAAAAAAAACAAGGTGTGGTGACTCGGACCTATAAACCCAGCACTTAAAAGGCATAGGCAGGAGGATGTATGTGAATTGAAGGCCAGCCTGGTCTATGCAGAGTTCCAGGCCAGTCAAGACTGCATAGTGAGACTGTCTCCAAAGGGTGTGTGGGGCGCGGTCGGTGGAGATACAAGATCAGTGGTCCTAGGTAAAAGGTAGAGATATTGTCTGCTACTATGCCAGTACTGTAATTTTTCTGAAAGTTTTAACTTGTCTCAGAGGCTAAGGAAAATGTTATTATGTGTTAAATATCGTGAGTCTAACAAGCAGCATTATGATTGTATAGCGGAATGTTCGTGCCCTCAGGACACCCAGGCTAGACCACATCAGGTCTGTAAAAATTTTTTTTAAATGATTTTAGCAAAACAACTTTATAAAAACATGTCTGAGGTGCACCTAAAGTACTTAAACATGTAAATGCATGTTTGCGTGTACAAATGTAAGAAACAGCAAGCCTAAGGCCGCATAGTGGCTCTGAGCATGGAGGCACATGCCTGTCAACCCATCCAAGGAAGGTGATTGTGAGTTCAAACCCAGCCACCTGTGGTTATTTTATCAGTATCAGGCTCCAGGCCCCCAGCACACCTAGCTCAGACTGCACAGAAATCCACAAAACAAACAAAACAACAAAAAGCAAATCTAGTAAAAAGAAGGCATTGCTTCTTGGGCTGGAAAGCAGACTGATCCAGGGTTTTCTCCGAGGCCCAGATGAAAGGACAATGGTACAGTAGTTGTGTTGCAGAGGGGCAGACTTGTCAAGGTCTGATCTAGACGGGAGCCAGGGCCTCAAAAGAGTTAGTTTCAGTTCCTGGGAAAAAACGGCTCCTCCCACCCCCACCCACCGAGAGCAGTGGTTATCGTCCGGAGGCAGATGTGTCTGAGGTATCCTGTGTTCTTTAGCCAACGTTGTCTGACTTAGCTCTCTGCTGGCCTTGGCCGTTTTCTTCTGCAAACAGATGCTGTATTTCTTTTTTTTTTTAATTTATTTATTAAAGATTTCTGTCTCTTCCCCGCCACCGCCTCCCATTTCCCTCCCCCTCTCCCAAT
>NC_022022.1:2265379-2266072 GCF_000317375.1 Microtus ochrogaster
TTGGTAGACCAGGCTGGCCTCGAACTCATAGGGATCTGCCTGCCTCTGCCTCCCGAGTGCTGGGATTACAGGCGTGCGCCACCACCGCCCGGCTGAGCCTCTTCTTATAATAAAAATCACTCACAGAGATCCACCTGCCTCTGCCTCCTGAGTGCTGTGACTAAAGGTGTGCACCACCACTGTGCATCCCAGGATGTCTGCCTTTAAGGTGGAAAACGATTGTTAAAAGTTAACAGTACCTGTCAGCTTCAATTCCCCAAAATATGTTAAGGCTTGTAATTTTATATTCTGGGCTCTTTACACTCACTCAAACGGTACAGCAACAGTAAGACCCATAAAGGAAAAACTGGCACCTCTGGTCACAAAGATGGAACCTGTGTCTTGGGTGGAGCCCCAACATTCTGAACTACTCAGACATGAACTGAGAATCCAGTTAGGCTATTCCATCACCTGGTCAGTGGATCCTGGGGAGGCAGAACCACCCTTAGAAAGCCAGCCTCAGCTGGGCAATGCTAGCCCCAGCACTCGGGAGGCAGAGAGAGGTGGGTCTCTTAGTTCAAGGCCAGCCTTGTCTACAGAGTGAGTTCCAGGACAGGCAGTGATACACAGAGAAACCCTGTCTCAAACAAACAAACAACAAAAAAGTCAGGTTCACCTTAAGCCTTTTTTTTTTTTTTTTTTTTTTTTTTTTTT
>NC_022022.1:2266789-2267971 GCF_000317375.1 Microtus ochrogaster
ACCAGGCTGGTCTCGAACTCACAGAGATCCGCCTGCCTCTGCCTCCCAAGTGCTGGGATTAAAGGCGTGCGCCACCACCGCCCGGCCACCTTAAGCCTTCTTAAAGAGATAGGTGGAATAACTGTCTCTTTAATGAGATGATATATATTTCCTTCCTCTACCTCCAACACACACACACACACACACACACACACACACACACACACACACACACACCAGTGTTAGTATTCAGGCATCTGTACTGGCCTGCTCTTGGGGTCCTGGCAGGATACATCCTCAGCTGTAGCCACTTAGAGCTCCTCCTGTGCACATTCACTACGTTCCCTTTTAAAAGGGCCCTGCCCACCTCCCATCTCTCTCTCTCTCCCTCTCTCCCTCCCTCTCTCTCCCCCTCCTTCTCACCATTCTTGTCCCCAGGGACCGGTCTATGCCTCTTCTCTGTCCCCCTTTTTCCCCCTTTTCTCTCCTCTTCCAATAAACCTCCCATATGAACCCTCCTGTATGCGCGACTCTCTCCTCCGCCATTTTTAAATAAATAACCACACCCAGGGCGGTCCCGACTAGTAGCCATGAGGTTGTGTTGGTGTACAAACTGACACCATGACTGCTCCGTGGAATGGTTTAGGGGGAGGTTTTTATTAGAGACGTGAGAGAGAACAGCCAGGCCAACGGGAAGAGTCCAGGACAAAGGGAGAAGCAGACTGAACACGGCCAACAGAGTGGTCCTGGCAATGAGAGAAGCCGGAGCAGAGCAGAGAGAGGTCAACAAAGAGAATGAGTAGCTGTTGGGGGGAGGGAAGCCCCCAGCTGGAGGGAGTTTAGGGTAGTGGGGAGGTTAGAAGACTTAGGATGCTAACTTAGAGGGAGCCTGGAGGCCAGCGTGGGCTTTGGTATGCTAAAAGGCACCACAGATTGGCACCCCATGTTGGGCACCAATTTGTTGTATGAGGCCACTTGTGTGTTCCCGGCCACCCAGACTACCAAAATAACCACACAGAAACTGTATTAATTAAATTACTGCTTGGCCCATCAGCTTTGGCTTCTTATTGGCTAACACAGCCATGTGGCTGTGGCTTACCAGATAAAGTTTCAGCATCTATCTCCAGCCGGGTTACATGTCTTCTCTCTACTCAGCCTTCTTTCTCCCAGCATTCAGTTTAGTTCCCCCCCCCCCCCCCCCCC
>NC_022022.1:2268071-2283853 GCF_000317375.1 Microtus ochrogaster
GCCTATCTCTGTTCTGCCCTGCTATAGGCTCAAGTCTGCTTTCTTTATTCAGTAACCAATAAAAGCAACACATAGACAGAAGGACTTCCCACGCCACAGCTCCTTCTCCATCACCATGTCTGCCTGTATGCCACCATGTTCCCCCCCCCCCCATGATGATAATGGACTAAACCTCTTTGAACCATAAGCTGAAGATGGACACTAAAAAGACATCCCACACTAGTTCAGAATTGAGTGTAATAAAGAGTCATTTATTTTAGGGGTAGGCTCATAGTCCTCTGCTCGAATGGGTAACAGCAACCAAATCCCACCGATTCCTGCAGCCGGAAGAGAGAGGGAAAGCACGTTTGTTTTTTTGTTTGTTTGTTTGTTTTGTTTTTACATCGGCATTTATAGTATAAGACCACACCCAAGTGGGCGGGTAACTTAAAGGCTACTGGCTGCAGGATTTCTTACAGCAGTAAGCCACTCCAATTAAATGTGTTCCTAAGAGTTATCATGTTCGTGGTGTCTCTTCACAGCAGTAGAAACCGTAATTAAGGGGCTGGAGAGATGGCTCAGTGGTTAAGAGCACTGACTGCTCTTCCAGAGGTCCTGAGTTCAATTCCCAGCGACCACATGGTGGCTCACAGCCATCTGTAATGAGATCTGGCGCCCCCTTCTGGCTTGTGGAAGGAATGCTGTACACATAATAAATAAATATTAAAAAAATAAAAAAAGAAACCCTAACTAAGACCCCCACGGTGTCCCTCTCACTATTTCCCAGTGCTCTGTAAACTCTGAGAGCAGGGCTTGTCTTTATTCTCCAGCCTCCAGCACTGGTCTGGCACATGATTCTGTGCTTAAGATATAGAACGGGCTTCCTTTTCCTTATATGTCTAATAAATGATTGGGACCTACGGGTGTGACTGTTAGATTTAGAAGTACAGAGAGAGAAGGCAGAACGAGACCAGAAACTGACCTCAACAGGTGAGCCTCTTTATCAGTGCATGCCGAGAGAGATTCCTATCTCTCTCAGGTCTGAAGGGGTCTGTGAGAGAAAAAAAAAAATGCTGCTTGGGTCTCTCTATATAGGGGTGACTGAGAGGTTTTGGAATGAGGAAGTTGATGTAGCTGTAGGGGGCTACGTGAGGGTCTTCAGTTTCTTCTTCCTGGACTTGCTTACTTCAAGAAAGACAGATTACCATGGGAAATAGGCTGTCCCAGCAGACATAGCCTCTGAGTTGTGACTGACCTGTTGAGCAAAGTCAGATGTCATCGCATAGGAATCCTGTTTTTACTTTGGAGGCACTCTATCATTGACACGGGACAGTAATCCCAGCTTGTAGGAGGTAGACGCAGGAGGATCCGGAAATAAGGGGCATTCTGGAGAGGTGGAGGCTAACCTGGGCTGCATGAGACCTTGTTTTTAAATAATCAATTATAAAGGAATAAAACTACTTGAGTTACAAAACCAAGAAACAACAAATTCGATGCGACGATCCCAAATTTGCTGGAAATCCTTTTATCCTTGTTTTTGCATTGCTTTGCTCAAATTCCAGACATCGCAGGACTTGGCCTGTGGGAGGAGAAAGGACTACAATTCCCATGAATCATCTGGGTACTACGTAACTCCTGCCAGACGTAACCGGTACAGCATTTCCTAGCTAGCTTTCCGACGCTTCGTAAAACTGAGGTAACGCAGGCTCCGCAGCGAGTACAAAGGTATCCCCCTAGGGTCTGAAGTGGGTGTTAGGGCTCTGACTCAGCCAAAAGGACGAGGTTGCACATCCTCCATTTTTGCAGCTCCTAGCCATGCCTTCCCAGCGCCCTTAGTGCCCATCGCTCCGGTCGTTAGAACAATCGCCCCTGTCCCTCCGCTGCCGGCGTAGAAGCCGCGTTAACCCGCCACGCAGTGCAGAGGCGGTTTTGGGATGTGCCCATCTGGGGTGCGTGGGGAGGGTGTGTGGACCCAGCTCTCAGCCCTGCGCCCTTGGTCTCTCCGCAGCGGATGCTGAGGGCGCAGCTGGCCAGGTGCATGGTCTCCATGGCCACGCGCGCGTGTATGTCGCGGGACAGCATGGGATCTGCGGCTGGCGGGCCAGTGGAGGCCGCCATCCGCGCCAAATTGGAGCAAGCCCTGAGCCCCGAGGTGCTGGAGCTGCGCAACGAGAGCGGCGGTCACGCCGTCCCGGCAGGCAGCGAGACGCATTTCCGTGTGGCGGTGGTGAGCTCTCGGTTCGAGGGGCTAAGCCCCCTGCAACGGCACCGGTTGGTTCACGCGGCGCTGTCGGAGGAGCTGGCTGGGCCAGTACACGCACTGGCCATCCAGGCGAAGACCCCCGCCCAGTGGAGGGAGAACCCACAGTTGGACACTAGTCCCCCCTGCCTAGGTGGAAGCAAGAAAACTCGAGGGACCTCCTAATACCAGATTGGGAGAACAACCATCCGAATGGGCCGAATGAAAATAAACCACTAAATCACTACTACCTCATACCTTGATTTGTATGGACCGCTACCCTTTCTGCTAACATACACCATGCAGGGGTAAAGAAGCTCCTGGCCAGCGAAAGCTAAGCTAGAGAGAGCAGCTACTCACAACTGCCCTTGTTTGGGCTAGTCAAGGGCTGCCCGGTCTGATGAGTCGGAAAGGGCCATGAAAATAAAAGAGAAGCTGCCTCGCAGGGTCAAAGCCATGTTCTTGATATCTGTTGCTGTAGTGTATGTGATGGGGTACATCACACCAGAGCCCTCATGCAGAGGTCAGAGGACAACTCTTGGAGTCTGGGGAATTGAGGTCATCAGCTTTATACAGCTGTTAGGCCCCTTCAGGCGTTTTTGTTGTTGGTGGTGTTGGGGTTTTTTTTTTGTTTTTGTTTTTGTTTTTTTTTTGGTTTTTCGAGACAGGGTTTCTCTGTGTTTTTGGAGCCAGTCCTGGAACTAGCTCTTGTAGACCAGGCTGGTCTCGAACTCACAGAGATCCGCCTGCCTCTGCCTCCCGAGTGCTGGGATTAAAGGCGTGCGCCACCACCGCCAGGCTCCCTTCAGGCGTTTTTGTGAGAAGAAAATTACTTGTAGACTAGAGAAGGGGTTCATGAAGAAGTGAAGTATTTGGTTTTTACAAGGATACCAAGAGGCCAGGTAGTGGTGGCGCATTGATTAAAGTAGCAATGGACTAGAGTAAAGGAATCAGGAGCAAGCTGCAGGGAGTAGGAATTCCCGAAAGACAGCTTCCCGAAAACTGGGAGCTAGAGAGCTAGGTCAGCACTTTGGAGCACTTTCTCTTTCAAGAATCCAGGTTTGCTTCCCAGCACCCACAACCCACCTAACAGCTGCAATCGCAGGGTATCTAATGCCCCCTTCTGGCCTTGATGGGTACCAGGCACATGCGCATATACATATGTGCAAGCAAAACACTTGAGCACATAGATGTATGTTTGTGTTACTTTTTGCAAGAATAACAAGGGCTCTTAACCCATAGAGTCGCCTTTTAAAAAAAAAAACAGCTTAGGGATCTTTATTATTTATTATGTATACAATATTCTGTCTGTGTGTATGCCTGAAGGCCAGAAGAGGGCACCAGACCTCATTACAGATGGTTGAGAGCCACCATGTGGTTGCTGGGAATTGAACTCAGGACCTTTGGAAGAGCAGGCAGGCAATGAATGCTCTTAACCACTGAGCCATCTCTCTAGCCCTATAGTCACCTTTCCAGCCTCCATAAATAAATGTTTTTTAAACAAACAAAGTGTAGATTTGAGGTACCCTATTCCACAAGTCATGACTAGTGGTAGAGGGGTTTGTTTATTTTGGCTTTGGAGAAGGAATAGCTTCACCAAAACTATTTTACCTTCCCCAGACTGTCCGGGAGCAGTCACACGTGAGCGGAGAGGCCAAGGAGCTGACAGAGCCACTTTGAGTTTTAAGGATTTGTATCTTTTATTTTTCAGCAGTATTTTTCATTTCGTTTTTCACATCAATGAATCAGGTTTAGGGTTCCCCAGGAGATGAGAAAGTGGATGTGTCTCCCCTGGGGCTGTACGGGAGAGGGCTACGTCCAGCAACGGAATGGTGAGAGAAGGGGCACACGTACACTGGGCACTGGAGGAAGAAGGCAGTCCTCTGAGCAGACACCAGAGTTAAACAGTCACCCACCTGGTTCAGTGTTACAAAATTAGGGAATGGCCTTGGGGGCGAGGGCACCAGATGAAGCGTGAGGAGGGCGAGTTTGGATTTTCTTTGTTGTGGTTATTTTAACTTCCTGTTAGCTTTTTAACATTGTACAAACAGCTAAAAACTTGAACACGGCACAGCTACAGAGGGGGCGTGGCTACAGAGGGGGCGTGGGAGAGGGGGGTACCAAAGAAAGCAGCCACACGGGGTAGGGAGGAATGGAGAGGCAGCTCTACCTACGGAGGCTGTTCTGTGGAAGGGCGAGATGGGGAAACTGAGGCTTCTGGTCCCTGCATTAGGGGTCCCTCACTGCCCAACCTCTTTAAGAAGGGTCGAGGGGAGGACCCCTGTTTCCTGCCCCAACTCCTTGTGCTTTTGGATCTGCTGGTTTGACCTCATGACTGGTTATTTTCCCTTTCTTTCCTCTGGTCCCCGGCCTAGGAGGACAGGTCAGGTGGGAGGGCTGTGGCTAGTGGCTGGAACCTCTCTAGAGAAGGAAGGGGAGTGAGGCCTTGTCACATGCCCCCAGGTCTCCCTAGATCGCAGGACTCTCATCCCGGCCTGGCTAGTGTTCCTCCTCCACACCCCCCAGCTCCAACACAGAAGACTCTGGGAGGTAATAGAGAAGAACAGTGTTGTGTGTGTGTGTGTTCACTGACACCATCACCCTTGGCTTATATGTGAACAGTATAGTGGTACCCCTGCCCCATGGCATGCACACACACAATCACACACACACACACATACACACACACACACACATATGTATGCACACATACAGAGTCCTGCTAAGCTGCCTCAGAACTTATATATAAATAAGAATCAGAAAACTAATTCCGTAAAATCCAGGCTTCACATTTGTAGCCTGAATGGAGGTGAAAATGGAGGCCAGAGGGCTGAGGTTTATTGCTACGCCCCAGCGTCCTTGGGAGGTTAGACGGCACCCAAGGCCCTCCCCACTCAAGGGGTTCTTTTGGTCCAAGCCTCAGCCCCCAACATAACTCCATACCTGTGGTTCACCAGGGCCTAGGCAGAGGGGATGAAGGGGAAGGCAGAAGTTCTGGAACCCCTGGAGCAGGGAAACAAGGGCTCCCCACTAACACTGGGGGAGAGAAGGATGCAACCCAACCTTCTCCGGTGCAAAGTCAAGGGTGGCAGCAGGTGTGGAGGGTGCCTCCTCCCAAAAGTGGGATGAAGGGACCTTCCCTGTAGTCCCTGCCCATCAGGGTCACACACATGCACACTGGCACACACAGCTAAGACACCAAACACAGGGGAGTGAGGACCAGGACGGCAGGGCAGGGAAGGGATCAAAGGAATTATTGGTCTCACAGTGTGCCTGCCGTCCCTAAAGTCCTGAGCCCCTCTCCTCACTGCAGTACCTGCCCCCGGGTCTCCGGCAGCTTCAGGGCCAGAGAGCTACCAAGGGCAAGAGCAGCGGAGGCAAAGAGGATAGGAGCAGCCTTGGTGATTCCCACAAAGGATGTGAAGATGCTGATCCCCAGAACTGCTGCCAGCTTGCACAGGGCATTGAGGAAGCCAAAGGCGGTGGTCCTGCTCAGGAGGCCCCGGTGCCGAGCCACATGGCCGTCAGGGCCCAGAAGAAGGAAGAGAGGCAGGTGGAAGAGTGAAGCCAGGAAAGATGGCCAACAGTGTTCAGGAGAGGGGAGAAAGGATGGAGGAATGAGGGGAGAAGGTGGGAAGGCAGACAAACCGGGAGACAGAGAAGGAGACAGAAGCATGATGTTAGTAGTTAGGAGTACAAGGAATGAACAGAGAAGCTCCCAACTGTTAGGGGAAAGCTCAGCAGGGATGTGTGTCCTGTCCCTAATGATATTCTTCCCATTCAGCCCCCCACTTCACCCTACTTCCCCCATCCTGCAGCTCCTAAGCCTCCTCCCCTATCCCCAGCACACTACCTCTTGTCTGAAGGGTAGAGTTCAACAGTCAGCACGTCCAGCGCGTTCCAGGATGCAATGCTGACCCCCCCAAAAAGGCAGAGCAGAGCGATCATGGCTGACTCGCTGTTCCCAAAAGATAGGAAGAAGCAGGAAACACAGGACATCACACTGGAACCGGCTGGAACCAGAAGGGAGGCAATGAGACCCAGCCGTGGTCCAGCTTACCATCAGCTTGCTTTGCGACACCTCCAGGGAACTGTTTCCAGGGTAGTCCTCAACCCCTGTGTTACTACCGGTAACAGTGACAGCCATTTATTCAATATCAATTTAGAGACAAGTAACTGGAGGACTCAGATGTACCTACCTGAGACAACAGCCCTCTGAGAGAGGTCTATTTTCCTTTCCTACTTTGCTGGTGCAAGCTCACCCAGGGTGGTGCAAGCCTGCCCAAGGTAAGTGGCAGAGCTGAATCTCCAACCTATAACCTCAAAATCTGTACCCTACTTCCCTGACATTCTCTTTAACCCCCTAGAGTAACTTCTAGGCAAGATCCGCCCCCCACTTTGCAGCACCCCTAAACAAAACATGAGAGGGGGAAGCTCTCTGGCCAATCTCTGCTGCAGCAGGAGGTGAGAAGCCTACTGAGAGCCGGCCCCAGCCCCAGTGGCCTCCATGCTGATCAGCACCCAGCCCTCATCGCCTTACCAAGCATTCTGAGCCTGCCAATCTTGTCCATGAGTAGGGCAGACACGATATTGCCAGGAAGCACAGCCAACGTCCCCAAGAAGCTGACAAAGTACACCATGTAGGCACCTTCACCCGTTCCTGTCACATCGAGTGGGCAACCTTCCTTATTGTGCAGGAATGTGCTGTTCACCAGACGACTGTTCACGAACTTGTACTTAAACAGGTCTAGGAGGTCAAGACACAGCAGATGGTGAGGTGGAAGCAGCTCCCACTGATGGCTTAGGGATCTGCTGCATTTGTGGAAGTTAGAAGTCAGAGGGTCTCAGCATTATCCCTGGCACCCATTGCAAAGCATTAAATAAGATCACCATGGAAACTAGCAATTTTCAGAAGACAGTACTGAAGAAGCATGACATGTCTGAGGCTTTGCTAGTCTTTGTTTCTTGTTTGTCCCTTTTGTCCATCTGAGCTGGCTACAAACAGGTAGCCTAGGCTGCTGGCCTAGGAACTGCTTCAAAAGAAAACATTAGACATGAATTTTAAAGTCCTACCCTCTCTCTCTTTCTCTTTCTCTGCAAGGTGGGGAAAACTTGCACAGTACTCTATTTTGAGGTGAGATGCTTCAATCTCACAAAGCTACCACACAAAGCAGCCGTCTAGCCAAAACCATTGTTTAAAAAGTAGATTCGGAGGGGTTTTTTTTCTTATATATGTTTAAAAGATTTATCTTAGTAGTGTGTGTGTGTGTGTGTGTGTGTGTGTGTGTGTGTGTTGGGGGAGGTAACTCAGAGGCCAGAAGACAATGTGACATCCTCTAGAACAAGAGTTACAGGCACGTGTGAGCTGCGTGATGTGGGTTCTGGGAACCAAACTTGGATCCTCCACCAGACCAAGTGCTCTTAACTGCTAAGCCATCTCTCCAGCACGCTTAAAGATTTGGTTTTGAAACAAGGTCTCATGTAACCTGGCCTGGTCTTAAAATCACTATTTAGTAATCTTGCACTCCTGATCCTCGTGCCTCCACCCCCAGGGTGCACCCCCATCCTCAGCTTGGCTGTTTTGTTTGTTTGTTTCTCTCTAGGGACTGGAACCAGAGAGCATCACACGAGCTGGGCAAGTGCTCCACCCACCACTCAGCCACATTCTCGGCCCTTTTATCTGTTTTCATTCTGAGACAGGATCTTATAAAGATGTGGGCTGGCCTTAAACTCTCTGTGTCGCCCAGGCAACTTTCAATCATCCTGCCTCGGCCTTCTACAGAGGGGGATTACAGCTATGCTGCTAGCTGGGCTAAGAAAGAGATGGATGCCATGATCCCCAGTCTCTTCCTTATTGAAAATCCCTTTTCATTGTCTTCCCTTTTCCCAATAACCCAGTTACCCCCTTCATACTCCCATTAACAATATCTCACTGAACTTTTATAATCACGGCTAAAGGTAAAGAAATGTGACATTTTCCTCAGATAGTCGATCAAAATGTTCATTATATGTCTTAATCACTGATAGTGCCAGTAAGCGACTCCAAGGCTCCAGAGGACTTTCAGATTGACAACTGTAAGCTACTGGTTAAGTAAGCCTCCTTCTCCTTTCATCCAGGTCCCAGTCCTTGGGCTGACACCCGCTGGCCACCTTACCAGTGTTATAGAACACGGTGTTGATGAACGTGCAGTTGCGGAAGAACGTGTTGCTGGACGTGACGTCTTCGAAGTAACACTCCTCAAATAGGGAATCCTCAAAGGACACTGACTTCAGACGCAGCCCGATGAACCTGCGGGACCAATATGATGAGACCCGCCCCTTCACCCTCAGCCCCTCACTGACTTTACTCCCCCACAGAGATCATCAGCACTGAGAAGACACAGGCTTTGCCTGGGCTCAGACTCGGCAAAGTGACAGAAGTAACAGGGACAGGGAAGAGAGGCGTTGGAAACCCCGCGTACTTGTCATTGAAGTACTGCCCCCCTCGATGAATCTGGTTCTCCAGTGTGAAGTTAAATGTCACATGCTCGACGCGCTCCCCTGGAAACACTTTGGTTCGAGCCGCGTAGTCCACAGCCTGGAGATGGCGGATCATGTCAGGGAACCAGACAGTCAGACCGTAGTAGCTGGGGAGTCAAAGGCGTGGAGTCAGACAGGACAGATAAGAGCCCTATCTCAGAGGGAGGGATGGACACTTCACCTGTGTGCTTACCCCCGCCTCACCCCCACACACCCCTGTGGACTGTGGTTCTGGAGTCAGACAGGACAGATAAGAGCCCTATCATCAGAGGGAGGGATGGACACTTCACCTGTGTGCTTACCCCCAGCCTCACCCCCACACACCCCTTCCAGGACTGTGGTTCTGGAGTCAGACAGGACAGATAAGAGCCCTATCATCAGAGGGAGGGATGGACACTTCACCTGTGTGCTTACCCCCAGCCTCACCCCCACACACCCCTTCCAGGACTGTGGTTCTGGGGGCTTTAAGGTCTGCTTCCCAGGTATTCCCTCTTCCTCTGCCACTTCCAGCCCCTCAGCTTATTCCCAGTCTCTCTGAGGGTTTAGATCCCCAGCCACCCAGTCCCATGCATCTCCACAATGCAATGCCCCACCTCGCTGCGCCCGGCACCACTGCACAGACTCAAGAGCTAGCTTTATTTAGAACATAAACTATAAGGACTGGAGTGGCGCATCGACCCATCCTACTGCATTGTCCGCACGGGATAAAAATGGATACCCACCAGCTTGAATTACAAGCTTGATGAATTCGTTAAGTCGGGAACCTGGATAAGGCATGGCGAGGATGCAGACAGACAGCATCTTCCCCTCATTATCTGCCCTTCATTTCCAATCTCCTGGCTCTCCAGTCCTCACACAGCCCCCTCACCTGAAGGACATGGTGAACCACACACCCATCATCATCAGCGTGATCCGCCGGTACTCCGGACTGAAGCAGGAGAGGAAGTTTCCCCACACCTACAAGGGACACAGGGAGCGCCGAGGGTGACCACACTGCCATCTCGTCTCACAGACCGCCGTTTTTCGTCAGCTCACTTTCACCATTGCACGGCCAAGTCCTCCGCCCTCCATTTCTCCCACTCCCTTCACCCACTTCCTCCACCATTCAATCCCATTTCTCCCACTTCCTCCACCATTCAATCCGCCATTACCTGACCCCCCAGGCTCAAAGCCCGGACTCCCCAGCGCTGGTACCAGGTCCCTGTGTCAGACTGAATCTCAATCAATTCGTCCTCCTGATGAATCGTTTTAATGTGGGTGACCTGGGTCAAGAAAAGAGGTGAGTTGTCATACATTGTTTTCCACCCCACTCCGCGGGTCTCTTGCAGAAGCAAAGTGAGAGGCAGGGAGTGACATAATGCCCACGGGTGGGAGTATTGCTGCACTACAATGCAGGCTGAGACTGAAAACGGGCATCCAGAAAGGGTCCGAGAGGGGGTTGTAGTCAGGACAGCAGGAAGAGCAGCACTTACTGAGAAGACCCGCTCAGGATGGCCCTTGGCTCGCATGTTGGTGTCGTGAACCTGCTTCAGTACCATCCAGGCCTCGTCATGCTTCCCATTCTAGAACCACAAGTGTGATTCCCAACATGCCCTTCAGGGCTCCCAGATGCAGTGTTTCAGAGCCCATCCCTCCAGTCCGTCTTCTAGGATCCCAAGATGCAAAAAGACTCCCAGCTCCCCTGCAACCCTAACCTATGGGGATACACATCAGCCCGAGCTGGGGTACAGCAAGGTATGGTCAGACTCAGGCGAGAGTTGGGGTGGGGGTTTGCAAGAGAACAGATGCCAGCATAGGTCCTAAGTATTTCTTCAGTAAAACAGAAAGGGAAAACCTACAAGGTGGAAAATGATGGTCGAGTATATGGCCCGAGACGGAGCCACATCCCAATCTGCGCTAGAGACAGGTGCAGCTGGGGGGGGGGGGCGGGGGCGGGGAGTGGATCCCATCCTGAGCCTGCAGAATCTTAAGCCACCCATAGATGGGCAGGTTTCCTGACCTCTCCAAACCCCTCTGGAGACTCAGTTTAAGTCAAAGGAAGCAAGATAAAGTCCCCTAGAGTCATGGGCACACGAAGGAGGAAGCGGTCCCAAGAGTGAACCAACCCCACAGCTAGCATCTTTATCCCCTCCCCACCCCACCAAAGCAATCCATTCACCTCTAGGAAGAAGCGGGGACTCTCTGGCTGCGTAGTCAGAGCCCCGATGGCAAACACAGAGGGAAAGGCACAGACGAGGACGAAGACCCTCCAGCTATGGAACTGGTAAGCTGAGCCCATCTGGAAACTCCACCCTGGCAGACAGTCACAGAATCAGCAGAGAAGCAGGAAGCTGAGTGCTCCCATCACGGGGAGCACAGCAGAGGTTGGAGGATGGAGACTCTGGGGGACTCCTGCTTACCATAGTGGGGGATGATGGCCCAGGCCATCGCAGCTGCATACACTCCACCGATCATCCAGAACATACAGAGCCAGCTCAAATGTTCCCCACGTTTCTCCTGGGCCAGAAACTCCGAAAAATAGGAGAAGACAATGGGGATGGAACCGCCAATCCTGTACAGTTCAAAAATTAATATTAGGAAACAGCCATCATCCCAGCCCCTATCCCAGCATTCTGGGCCCTCGGTCCCCATCCCCTCATCTCCACCTCAGACATTATGTCCTACAAACTCTTCTTGCCACCAGCCACCAAGTCACCATTCTTGGGATGGCAGGAAACAGGCAAGCAGGTCAAGAAAAGAGCAAGCATTAAGCCTTGAAGGTGGCCAAGACTCGCGAGAGGGCAAAGCTGAGGCCCACTGGAACTCAGTGTAGAGTCTCAGGCAGAGGTAGAGGGAAGTTGGAGGACTCGGGGATGGGCCAGGCATAGGATGTTACCAGACAGGCCTTGGGCAGACACAGCTGGCCTGAAGATGGGGTGGGGAGTGGGAAAGGGGTTCATTTCCTCAATTCACACATATGCCTAACACCATACTAAGTGTATATTACAGCAGCGTCTTTAAGGGTTTAGGATGCGGACACTCACCCAACCCCAGAAAGGAGGCGGCAGAAGAGGAAAGTGCCATAACCCTGGACGAAGGACGAGAAGAAGGCGAAGACACTGTTGACTGAGAGCGAGATGAGCAGACACTGCCTCCGACCCAGCCGGTCAGCCAGGCCGCCCCAGAGGAAGGCTCCCACCATCATGCCTAGGTACACGATGAGACCTGTGGAAAGGAAGAACCGGGGAGGGACGTGAGTCCATATGCCTCAGCTCTCCCATCAGCTGAGCACTGTAGGGGTTAAAACTCCTGGAGCAGAAACTCTGAAGAGCCTTCTGGAAGCTAAGTCTACTAAAGATAGGGGGATTGGGAGAGATGGGTGAACAAAGATGGATCGTCATTACTGCAGACCAGGGTTCAAAGGCAAAAAGGCAAATATTTAAGAAAAACCTTCCCTCACTTTCCTCCCCTTCCCCCTCCCAATCTCCTTCCTCTCCCTCCTCTCCTCTGTCACACATAACACTCACCCCCAGCTCACCTAGAAGTAAAATGGATCTGCCTAGATTCCTAGATGCGCCCCCATCCACTCTACCCTCCCAGTTCGTTTGATTTTTTTTAAATTGTGTGTGTGTGTGTTTTTTTAAGATGGCCGTCCCAGAACTCACCATGTAGACCAGGCTATCTGGAACTCACAGATCTACAAGCCTCTGCCTCCTTCAGTGCAGGGACTAATGGGGTTCATATGCATCGCCCCTGGGGCCTCCCTTCCCCGCAACCCAGTTGTGATGCCCTCAAAGATATTTCTTGTTCCTTGGGAAAGGGGTTTCAATACAGCGTTTCTCCTTTATCCTTCTAGCCCCAATACTTGGGGTCCTAAGAGTCCCCCGGTTTATTGTTTCTTTCCAAAAAACATTGGAATTTATTTTTTAAATCATCTCCAAATTTTGAATTTTATCAATGCCCAAACCAAGCCCCAAGAGAGAGTCCCGTTTTCATGGCAAAGCCAGCCCTCTATAATTTCTCAGCGAGCAGATGGGATTCCTCCTTCTAGATCCCTGTCAGGAAAGGCCATCGGAGACATTCCCATCCCTAGACACGCCTATGTCTGAGATGTCCCTTCTTGCACCGCTCCAAACAGACCCTTCCCGTGGATATCAAAGCGTTTCAAAGCTGTTGTTCTTGCTCTGCAGCAGGGAAAGCCAACTCAGTACCAGGGTAGAAGGCTTTGAAAATACACTGCACAGTAGCCCCGCCCACTATGGCCAGATCCAGCAGTTAGGCAAACTACCACCCACTCAGACACTATTAGTGAAAGCCCCAACCCAGCTACAATCCCTCTCTTCCACACACAACTTCATTTGCTCAACCTGCAGAAGGGTGTTGGGGGGGGGGGTGCGGAGGGTCAGTGGGCCCTCTAGGTGTATCATGTCCAGCTTACTGGGAAGAACTGGGCAGTCCCCAGCTGTAGGGTGTGCACAGGGCTCTTACCTAGCATGCCTTTGTTGGAGTCAGACAGGCACATATCTTTCTCAGCACTGGGCAGCACGAAGCCCACCACAAAGACCTCGACGCCATCTGCCATCAGCGCCAGACCCAGCACGAAGTAGAGTGTCCACTGGAAGCGGCCATGGCCACACTCCCGGAGGATGGTTTCATACTGCTGAGCCAGTTCTTCCCGGTCTTTCCGCCGCTGGGCCTCCCCGCGACCCCCAGGAGGCCCCTCCCCATCACTCAAGCCCCCTCTCACTCCAGCCAAGGGTGCCCCGTCTGCCATCCGTTCGCCTTTGCCCCCAGATTCTGCCCTGGGAATGCCCTGATATTCCCCCTCGTAGATCTCATCATCCTCATCGTGGCCCTCGGTGGCATCACTGGAAGCACCGCCTTCCTCCTCATCCTGGGCCCCTTCTCCGCGGTAATAGCCATCAGCAGGGGCAGGAAAGTCATCGTCATCATCTTCCTCCTCGAATCGGGAGTAAGACCTTCGAGAATACTCATCCTGGACTCTGTCCAGGCCTTTCACCACCTTCTTGGTCGCATGCTTCTTGACTTCTTTGGCGATGTCTTTGGCCCCACGGATGAACGCTGCCCGATCTCGGAAGCCTTCTTCCATGATGGGGCTTGGGCACACCTCACTTGATCTACCTCCCTCGCGGCTTCTTTTACAGCCTTTTGTTTAACGACTTGAGGGGTCAAGAAGACCCTCTCCCCAGAAGAAATGTGATCTGGTATCTTTGGGCTCAGAACAAGAGGAAGTAGGGCCTGGCCAGTGACATCAAAGGTGCAGGAAGGGGAGAGTTTGGTTCTGCACCCAGTTCAATAGGGGGAGTAGGGGAGGGACGGGGAAACAGGGGGGTGGGATGGGAAGGGGGAGCCGGGTTGGTGAGGCTAAACTGAGGAGCCAAGATATCTCAGGGAGGGCTGCCTACTTCTCCTCCAGGAGCCTCTGGAGACCTAGAAAAAAGAGAGGAAAAGGAAGTTCACTAGGCTAGTGAAGGAAGGCCAATATGGAACCCCTCTCAACCCAGAAACTGACGTAACCATGAGGAACAGGAAATGCCTCTACCTCTGGCCACCAGCCATCAAAGAGATGATTGGGTGAGCCGACTGTGGGCCACCCAACAGACAAGCCCCTTGACTTTGACCTTGAAGGGTAGCTCTACAGGATTGCCCGGAATCAGCCTTTGCCTAACCTCTGCCCACACTCAGTTCAGACCCTCTGCGAAGAAAACTCAGGAGAAATTAGAATTCCCTGCTCTGGTCTGATGAGAGGTTCCCGTTGAGACAGAGCTTAGGATGAGTGCGGACAGACAAGCCCCCCTCCCAGGTGGCTCACGCCACTGATGGCTCTGAAGGTGGGTCCTCCACAGTTCTTCCCTGGAGGTCTCCTCAGGAGGGATTTCTCCCAACTTAGCCTAGTAGTAAAGCTCAGCCTCCAGAGTAGGAGAGACTTGGGTTTGGCACGGATTATACGAGTATGACTTGTCTCCGAGCACCCAAGCCCGGGCTCTCTCTTACTTAAATGGGGAAAGTAAGGGTTTAGCAGCTCAGTGCAGATGTGCTGACCTCAGGCCCTGGCAGAGGGAACATGTTAGCTCTAGTGTCGCTGAGATAAAAGGCACCCAGGAGGACGCCCTGCAATCCTCAGCTGAGCCACCTCTGCATGTTCTGTAGGGTGAACAGCAGAAAGGGACATCATCAAGGAGAATGCTGGCCGGAACCAAAGCACGTGGCATCTGAAGTCCCCAGCCCCCTACTCGCTAACTGCAGATGGGCAGGCGGGTTGCCCCAGTTCACCTGAACCTCAATGTCCTTATATTTAACTTGCTGATAATTAACTTGGGAAAATCCATTTCTCAGAGTTGAAAAACTTAAACCTCACAGTATAGCCTATGAATATTAGCTTGCCGCCTTCCCTATTATAGTGAGAAGGCGCGAACAAAGCAGGGAGGTACAGTCAGCAGAGGTCCATACTCGGCTGCTGATGCCCAGGAGCCTCCCCAGAACTCTGTGTTTAAACTAATTCCAGCAGCTGGAATGATTAGAGCCTCTGTAGACCAACAGGATAAGGATCCCAAAAGGGAGACTTGGAACCTGGGTAGAAGGGACAAAAAGGAAAGTCATGAGCTAAGAAGACACAGCTGCTATCTCCTTCCTTCAGAATGTCATATATAGGCCCCCTTTTGCCTGTGGGGTGGGAGGTCACAGTTCTAGCGAGTGTCTAAGGTCTATAGTGGTGCCGTGCTCCTCCAGGGTCTTCCTTCCTAATCCCCCTTAATTCCTCGGATCCTTCCTTAGTCGGTGACAGAAAGAGTCCACAAATACCGCATTGCGTAGGCAGCTGGGTGGGAAATGAAGGGGGCCTAGGACTTCCCCTTAAAAAAAAAAGACGCCCCATAAAGGGAGGTAGAAGATAACCTCCTTCATGGCAACGGAGGACACAGGCCTAGACTCTGCGCAAGATCATTCCCCTAAAATAAGCCACTGCTCCCACCCAGCCGGAGCCTTGACTAATCTCTCTCTCTCTCTCTCTCTCTCTCTCTCTCTCTCTCTCTCTCTCTCTCTCTCT
>NC_022022.1:2283953-2301373 GCF_000317375.1 Microtus ochrogaster
ACACACACACACACACACACACACACACACACACACACGTGCTACTGGAGAAGGGTAAGGAGTGCTATGTCATTCACAGATGAAGCACTGGCAAGGACAGATGTAAGTGGCTGTCCAACAGTGACCAGAGCAGTGACCCCTGTGTCACCTTTTCTTCACAGATCGGGGACCAACCTTCCTCAGTGCAGGTAATTTCCACCCCTTGCTTTCTTTCCCAAACATGGTCTCCCCTCAAAGCCTGAAGGAAGCATTTGGACCCAGAAAGAGCTGTTTCCGTGCCTGTTGACACTGTTTGTCCCTCACAGGTGACTGTGGTGGTAGGGAAGGCTCCACCAACAGTAGACAGAGGCTCAACAGCCAGCCCCCTCCCCACCCGGCCAGCAGACCCAGGAGAGAGGGAAAGAAGACAAATTCTTTGAGCTGGTGAGGAAGTGGTGCTATATTTAGCCTGCAGAGCAGCACGGAGTGGCTGAGCCTGAGGAAGAGAGACAGCACCGGGAGAGGTGGAGTTAAAGGCGACCAGACTAGGATTCACCGAGTCCTTTAAGGCTGACTGGCTTCACCTGACCGGAAGAAACGAGTCCAGATTTTCTGCAGAACCCTCTGGGCATATGGAAAGGACCTCAGAAACAAACCATTCCTTTCAGGACAACTGTTCAGGTCCAGGCCAGGCCCCTCATCAAAGCCCTTGATTTGGGGGCTAGCGAGGTCAGCCCATCCTATCCCGGGTCATTGGGAAGTGACAAGGTCATCAGCAAGCAGTCATTTATCAAAAGGGTCTCATGGCAAAGGACAAGGGACAGAGAGGGTAGGGTGTGGGGGTTCCAAAGCACCCTTCCACATCCAGCTGGATAACTGACCCTCCTACCCCTCCGCGGGACCAGCAAGGCTGAGCCTCACCCCTACAATCTACCCCTGGGTTCGGGAGATGGGAGCATCCAGTGTCAGCTGAGAATGCTCACAGAGAGGACAGGGATGCAGAGAGAAGGTTCCCGGCATGCACAGGTTTAGAGGCTGCCTCTACCAGGATTGCGGAGACCCCCCAACTTCACCTAGCCTCAGCTCTGGCACAAGGCACGAGGTCCTAGGGGTGACTCCACTGCTACCCCATCCCTGGTCCTGCTGCTGGACAAGTGCCCACTGTCATTCTGCGGTCCTCCCCTGCCCCCCTCAGCAACTGCCTCCAACCCCAAGCCCCCCACCTGGGTGCTTCTCCAGTCTTGCCTCCCTTCCATCCTTCACCAGCGCTGCCCCTCTACCCCTAAGCCACCCCAGCCCAGGCAGGAGAGACAGCACCCATTCTCGGGCCCCAGCCAAGGTCATTTATCATGGGATTGGGGGGGGGACATACATCAAGGTGAGGAGGGGACTGGAGTCTGAGGGAACCCCAGCTTATCTAACAACCCCTCACCAGGTTTATCTCCAAAGAGTGTAACGGGGACTTAGGCTAAGGTAGGAAAAAAAATCCTCATAAATATGTGTGCATGTATGTATGTGTGTATATACATACATTTACATATATGTGTATATGCACATATATATTTATTTATTCAAGTATATTCTCAAAGCAACTGAAATAAATGACCCCGTCCCCAAACCGATACCACCACCACCCTCACCCCTACAGCAGGGACAGTCACCCTCCTCATAAGCAAAGCATCAGAAATAAAATGGCTGCAAGGCTAGGCAAGGATGCTTCTGCCTTGGGAGGGGTGGAGGTGAGAGGAGAGGGGTCTCACCTGAGCTGGGTTCCCGGGGTCAGGGAGTCCCCGGGTGAGGGAGGGGGTCCAGCCGCAGGGCTGAGGCAGCAGCAGCG
Organism: Microtus ochrogaster; assembly: GCF_000317375.1. Taxonomy (NCBI): domain Eukaryota; kingdom Metazoa; phylum Chordata; class Mammalia; order Rodentia; family Cricetidae; genus Microtus; species Microtus ochrogaster. The sequence continues at coordinate 2,285,770 of NC_022022.1, forward strand.
ACTGCTCCTCTACCAGGGGAAGCAGCACTGCAGACCTGCCCCCCGCACGCGCTCCGGCCCCGCCTCCGGCCCCCCTCCCCCGCTCCAGTGAGCAACGGGAGAGACCATTGTTGGGGGGGTGGCGAAAGAAAAGAGGATGGGGAGGGGACTTAGGACACAGAAAAAAAAGATGATGACGGCACTGGAGGGGATTGTCAGGGCGACAGCGGGAAATGACAGTCTTTCTCAGTCCCTTCCTCCTAGCACGAGATGAACTAAGGGAAGACGCTAAGAGTGGTTAGCGGAGCAAATGGGGAGACAGAAAGGCGGTGATGAATGAACAGCCCTTTCCTTAGCACCCCAAGCCAAGATGACAGAACCCAAGACTCCCAGCCCCAGACGCTCTTTCTTTCCTTTTCTGCTGCTCTCTGGAATTAAGAACTCACCCAAGGCCACACAGCTTAGAGCCCAGGTTCACCTGACTACGTGAAAGCAGAGATAACAAGGTGTGGTTTCAGTACCCAAGAGCCAGAGTCGGTGACTCCTGGGTCCCTGTCATCTGTCTCCTCCAAATCCAGTCCAGACTGTTTACCACAAGGCGGACCTCCTCCCTTCTCCACGCAGTTGCTGGGAGCAGAAGCCAGTGTTGGAGAAGGGATTTGTTTGTTTGCAAGTCTGACTAGCTGGACATTTTCCATTATTTCCACTCTCTCCAGTGACTTAAAAAAAAAATTAAAAAAAAAAAACCTCTTCCAGAGGAGGGCATGAACTGGCTTGGGTTCTTCTTGTGTCTCTCCCCATGTCATTGTCAGATGACCTGGACCCTGACAGATCCAAGAGCCATCACTTGGTGGCACACATCACTTGGTGTGGCTTTGCTCCAGAAGTCAGGTGTTTTGAAGGTGCACACCCTGAACCAGTCTACTCCAGCAAGCCCGTGGGACTGTCTGCACAGAGCACAATCCAAAATCTGGCTCAGATGTCCTCTTTTTACACTCTGTTGGCTTTTAGCCAAGCCCCTGCCTCCTTGAACCTCAAGTTTCTTGTTTAGAAAGTGGAGTGTTTTGGACTGGGTACTACATCAAGTTGTTTTTAGATGCAATACTGTATGAGTCTGCTTGGTTAAATGTGGGTTCAGAATGTTGAGCTCTATTAAATACCAAAGGCCAGAGGTCTGTGTACTGAGAGATTTCCAGATCTGCTTGGACATGTTAAATTTACTAGGCAAGGAACGGGGACCTAAGTTTCACAACAGACACCAGTTTACCCTAAAAGCTTACTCTTACCCAGCCTGAAAATGCTTGTGTCCTGTACATCTCCCCCAAAAGCCAAATCACAACCATGTCACTGTATAGTTGCACAGTGGCAATACTGAACAAGAGGGTTTGTATCTTTAATGGCATCTGGCCATGCCCTGTAGGATGCCAATGAATCCAACAACACCTGGCACCAGTCCTCTGCCCCACCTCTCGGGAAGCCTTGCCAATGCTCTAGAAGTACTCTAAATCTGCTGGTTGGAGGACTCCTTCCAGGATGGCACAGGCAACAGCGCCGCCCACGTGGGCCTCAGGAACTCGCCCTCTCCTGGACTTTCATTGATGAAACTTCTTAAGGTCAATACATCTTTTAATTTAAATACATTATTTCCCATCTTCGGTTATAGCCAATGCTGGCCGGCAGGAAGCTGCTTCTCTCTCAAGCAATTCTGCACACTCTGCATGACATGTTAGCCTCCCAGAAGAAATACTGTACTTGCCAGCCAAGAGTGCTACAAGCCTGTAGTCCTTGCTAGTCAGGGAGCTCAGGCAGGAGGATCACAAGTCACACGCCTGCCTGGGCTACAGAATGAGTTTAAGGGCACCTTAGTGAGACCCTGTATCAAAATAAAAATGGTGAAAAGGGCCCGGGATATAACGGGAGGATTCGATTCCCAGTACTACAAGCAAATGAAACAGGGAAATGAAGTTTCTCTTTAGATTCCGAGGGAAGACTTCAATCACGCACTTCACCGCCTACACTTCCCGAGTTCCCTGAACTGGATTCATCAACTCCAGCTTCTTCAGTTGGGTACCAGGCCCTTCCAGCTCCTTCTCGCTCATTCTCTTGCTACTGTGTCTGCGTAGGTGATCCCACATTTACATCTCCAACCCAGGTCTGTCTCCAGCGCGCCGAGTCAACACGACCACCTTTGATGTCTGATAAACAGTCACGGGGCAGCTGGAATTCCTGAGCCTAGAGCCCACAGCTGCAGTAGCATCCTCCCTTTTACCCAATGCTATTCTGAAGGGCTCCGTGGTCACCAAGTGAAAAGAGCTGAGAAGCACTAATACCTCCACGAGTCTCCACACCTCTGACCTCAGCCAGCGCCCAACAGCCCAGCTCTAGTGCAGTATCCACCCCTCTGCATGGCAATCCCACCTTTCAAGTTACCGTTCAGCCAGGAGCTGTGGAAACCCCATAATGCCAGCATCCTACTGGTAAAGGCAGAAAGACAAGGCAGGTTGAGGCTAGGCTAGGCTAGGGATAAACCATCTTTTTTATTGAGACAAACAAATCCTATATGGCCCTGGCTGTCCTAGAACTCATGGTATAGAACAGGCTGGCTTTGAATTTACAGAGATCCACCTGCCTCTACCTCCTGAGTGCTGGGATTAAAGGCGTGTGCCACCATGCCTGGCTAGTAAGACCATCTTTTTTTTTTTTGTTTTTTTTGTTTTTTTTGTTTTGTTTTGTTTTTTCGAGACAGGGTTTCTCTGTGGCTTTGGAGCCTGTCCTGGAACTAGCTCTGTAGACCAGGCTGGTCTCGAACTCAGAGATCCACCTGCCTCTGCCTCCCGAGTGCTGGGATTAAAGGCGTGTGCCACCATCGCCCGGCTAGTAAGACCATCTTTGACAAAAAAAAAAAAAAAAAAAAAGAAAGAAAGAAAGGAAGAAAGAAAGAAAGAAAGAAAGAAAGAAAGAAAGAAAGAAAGAAGACTACATTCAGACGTCAGTATTTTTCTAAGAAAGTCTTCCTGAACTTCCAGACTAAGCTAGGCATCTTTTGTCCTATCCCAAAGCGTGTTTCGGTACTGTGCTGTGCCAGTTCTGACAGCAGTTACCTGTTGAGCTTGCATCCTCGCCACTAGCAGAGGCTCTGGAGGAACCATGGAAATGTTATATTGTCCTTACTCATTTTGTCTAGCAATTAAGACGTTTATATCGCTCCAAATGAAAAGCCATGTTAACGGTACACTCGGTAAACAAAGTTTCAGCTAAGCATGGTAGCGTACGCCTTTAATCCCAGAGAGGCAGGAGTTCTCTCTGTGAGTTGCTGACAAGCCTGGTCTACATATCTACATGGGTTCCAGGACAGTCAGGGCTACAAAGACCATCTCCATATTAAAAAAAGAAAGAAGTTTCCTCCATATTCCCTACCTTCCCAGTGATAATTTCCATTGGTTATCTATTTTTCCAATAAAAGCAAACACACACATATGTGCTACCCCTTAGATAAGGTAGCAGCATATCATATATAGGCAAATTGTATTAATACATAATACACGGCATGTGTAATTTCATTTACTATAACTTACACTCCACCACTCAGTCACAGCGCTCTAGTGTGTGGCTTTTCCGTGCCCAGTCCCTTACTGACTTTCCAACTCAACTCCATATAGCCTTACAACGGATACTTTTCTACACGTTACTTTCTTTTTCCCTCAGTTTTTTGAGACAGGGTTTCTCTTAGCTTTGGAGCACATCCTGGAACTAGCTCTTGTAGACCAGGCTGGCCTCGAACTCACAGAGATCCGCCTGCCTCTGCCTCCTGAGTGCTGGGATTAAAGGTGATATATCACCATGTTATTTCTGCTGCTAATGTCCCCATCATGAGCCAGAGGCTAAGGTCTACTCTAGAACAACTGCTCTGGTACAGGCATCTGGTGGTTGAGCCACTGTAGTCTAGCAGCGGCACACGTGACCTCTACAAGGGGAAACGCCCTCTTTCTATACCACTCCCCCACAGTACCCGACCGCTCTTAAAAGTCACTTCACCGAAGAGTAAGAAGTATACTTTTATTTTCTCTATACATCTGTAAAACAATTAGGACCAACATTTTGAAACAGAAATGAAGAAAACCCCCCCTGTGGAAAAATGACACTGAAACAGGGACAGAGTTGCTGAGGAGCAGTGCACTAGCCCTGACAAGCTGTAGCAACTCTGATTGGTCCAAGAAATGGCGGTACTGGGAGGGTGTAAGAGGGAAACGAAGGATGGCAATTTACTGAGGAAGTGGGCCCCGAAGTGGACCACGAGGGGGAACTGGGGGTCGTGGAGTGGGTCTGGGTGGAGGGAGGGGCCCCCGCTGGTAGCCGTAGGGAGGGGGCCTTGGAGGACCAGTGTATCCATGAGGGGGCATCAATGGAGGAGGCCCACGCATACCATGCGGAGGCATGGGGCCTGGATGACCTGCAGAAAGAGAAAAGAAAAGTTAATAAAAATGAAAACAAGTAGCAGTTGATGCTGACGGAACAGAAGAAATGCGAGAAGCCACAGAGGGCAGGGGACAGGGCAGTGACAAAATGCTGTAAGAGGACACGCAGAACTGCCAGCTCGGCCACACAGGCCCCATAACCCCAGCACCGAGGCAGGAGGAGGAGGAGGAGCCAAGGCTACCCAGGGGGGTAGAGACTGTCTCTCTCACACACAGAGAAATGTATGTGAGGATGGATAAAGGGCTAGCACCTACTCACCCATGGGAGATCCAAAAGGAGGCCCTCGGGGGGGCATGCCCATGGGAGGAGGTCCAGGATGCGGCATTCCAGGAGGTGGCCGGGGTGGAGGTTGTCCTCCAGAGCCTGGAGGCCCAGCATGGGGGTGTCCTAGGCCATGGGGGCCATGGTGGGCCAGCTGCATCTGGGACATCCCTATGAAAATAAAACAAAGGGAAAGGAGACAAAAGAAACAAAGCGCAAAGAAAGAACAAAATGACAAGAGTGACACGGAGAATATTAAAACAGGGCTACCACTGTCCTTCACCTGTCAACAGTAAGACTCAACCAGTTCTGTAGGCTCTTCACTTTCCTTCTATGATTTTATTTTTATATCAATACTTGTCTGAAGGTGACTGACAGCAGTGGCCAAAGTAGCCACGCTGCTAATTTACCTCCAAGTTTGTTTAGCACATCAGAAATATCTTTTCTCTTGATGTGAAGAAAAAAGACAATGAAATGTGCACTCGTTTTTCTTCTATGACTCAAGCACAGGGATGCTGACAGCATGTATACAACAGCAGAGTGTTTGCTCTAAGACAGGGCTTGGGACGGTGGCAGTCATACCCCAGGGCAAAGGCTTCATTCTACAAGGCCAATGATATCTCCCAGCAGCAAGGTGATGCCACACACTGAGTTCGAGGCCAGCCTGGTCTACAAGGACTAGTTCCAGGACAGCCAGAGCTATACACAGAGAAACCCTGACTCAGGAAGCTCACACCTGCATTCTCCAGCATGTTGAAGGTTGAGGCAGGAGGATCAGTAGCAGATGAAGAACAACCTTAGCTACCTAGCAAAGTTAAGACCAGTCTGGGCAACATAAGACTCTGGCTCAAAAAACAATAGAAACTAAATTATAAAAAATAAAATAAATGCCAGTGGGTGGTGGTGCACACCTTGCAGGTGGATCTGGTCTACAGAGATAGTTCCAGCATACCAAGAAACCCTGTCTTGAAAAACCAATAAAATAAAATAAACTTTTTTCTTGCCATAGTAGTGCACACTTTAAATCCCAGCACAAGGGAGGCAGAAACAGGCGGATCTGTTGCGTTTAGGCTGGCCTGCTCTACAGTGTTCCAGGCCAGCCAGGAATATATTGTAAAGCCACCACCAGCACTGAAAAAAGGTTCCTTAAGAGGACAGCAGAGTGGACATCAACGGCTCCCGGCAGAAAGTCTGGCGTGCGCAAATCGCCAAACGGCAAACACGGAAATACTAATAACTAGGCCATCAGGAGAACCTGAGTATGGAGTGCTATGGCAATTTCATAAGTGACAGGAACAGAAGAATTTTAAGGACACATCTATGAACATCCTAGAAAAATCACTCAGGAAAAAGTAGATCAAAGACAGAGAAAATTAGAGCCAAAGAGACAGGAGATCAGCAGTCATTACAGGTGCAGGAGAGCAGGGTGCCGGCTTGTGGCCAAGGGTGGGAACACGCGTTAGATTCGCAAGTGGATGACAGAACAGACAAACTCCCAGAGCAGTGAACTTAGCGGCTACAAACAAGGGCTGTGGAAGAAGGCTCAGGAAGGAAAGAAAAGCAACCTGTGGGCTGAGGAGCAGCCTTATCTAGCCTGTCATCAAGATCCATGGACCAGAGACCCAGAAGGAATCAGTACCTGCACATTTAGCACTACAGATAAACATAGAAAAGAGAACCAAACATAAAGTCTACACAGACAGAAAGGGGGGGGAGGGGGACTGGTCCAGGTTGCTAAGGCTGATAAGTCACATGGAGAATAAAGAAAAACAGAAAAACACAAGAATTTCAAACAGGAAGACATGGCTAGTCACATGCATAGCAGTGGTTGAGAAGCTGAAATGGCTGGTTGGTGGTGGCGCCATCTTTAATCCCAGCACTTGGGAGGCAGACAGGCAGATCTCTTAAGGCATGCCTGGTCTACAATGCAAGTTCCCAAAACGAAACAAAATCAAACAAAAAAAGGAAGCAGAAACATCACCTAGATTTGGCAACCGAGTTACTACCTGGGAATGGGAGGAGGCTAAGAGTAAAAACAGCAGCAAGTACAGCCTATTCTGCAGAAAATGAAAAGCTGGAGATGAAGTGGGAGCGTATAGAAGTATTGTTTTCTGACGGAAAGGGGGACCCTGGACTACTTCCTCCCAAGACAAAGAGCAGCGGCCGGGCAATGACCAAGGCAGTCTCACAAGCTCAGCTCCTCTTCCCAGCAAAGAGCACTCACCTGGATGGGGCATCCCACCTGGGGGGAACGGGTGAGGATGTGAATGTCCGTGACCAGGATGTCCAGCTCCTGGAGTTCCCGCTGTTGGGGGGCCATGTCCTCCAGCCCCAGGTGGCATCGGAGGCGGGGGCATGGCTGGGGGTATCCCGGGAGGCAGGGCTCCAGGAGGTGGCACCGGAGGTGGGAAGGAGCCAGGAGGAGGCATGCCTGTGTAAGAAGGGAGAGTTAGTGCTAGTGTCCAGCCTCCTCCCAGCACACTGAACCCCAGCCTCCTGAAGACACCCAACAACTTCGTCCCTTCCACCACCGCTCCCTGTTCTTACTGGCCACTGATTTAATGGCTCACTCCTTCAGGGCCTTTTCTGCCCCCTGACTCTCCCCCTCCTATGGGCCTCCCTGGTGTAGTTTGAACTAAAAGCTTTACCTGGTGGAGGAAGTCCAGAACCCAGGGATGAAACCACAGGGTTGGGGGCAGAAGGTGGAGGAGGTGCGTCGGCAAACAGCTGATGAGGGCGGTCAGCCTGGGACAGGGGGTTCTGGGCTGCCAGAAGTCGCTCAGCTGCTGAGCCATGGCGCTCGCCCTTCGAGTCCTTCTTGAAGGCATAGGACACAGTGATAGGACGGTTACACAGGTACTGCCCATTCATCGCCTCGATTGCTGCGTCCGAAGCGTCAAACGAAGCGAAGTTAATGAAGGCATAGCCCTTGGAGTTGCCCGTGTCTGGGTCCCGCATGATCTTGGGGGTTTGTAAGATGACCCCAAAGGCGCTGAAAGTATCATAGAGCAACTTCTCATCGATTTCGGGGTCCAGGTTCCCAATGAAAATGTTGGCCCCTACGTCCAGGTTTTTGTTGTGAGCGGAAGCCTTGTTCACCCGGATCGGCTTCCCATAGAGCTTGATCATATTCATGATCTTAATGGCATAGTCGGCATCCTCCTCGCTCAAGAACTCAACGAAGCCATAGCCTGCGGAATCGGAGCAGAGAAGGGACCACTGACTACTCAGGTGAAGGGAAGCGAACATTAACTCACCAGCCTCCAAACAAGGACCAGGACGGAAGGGGAAATCTCGCTTTAGCTGAGAACAATTCCAGTAACTTCAAACTAAAGCTAAGAGAATACTCCAGAAACAAACTACGAACTGAAGCCTAAGGAAAAGAAATCTTTAGGGTGCTCCTTCCAAAACAGTTGGGACTACTAGGGTTGAGACTCTTCAGGGGCCGTTAACCCTACGTGGAGTTCCTTCTTGCCATCCACTCACCTTGGTGCTGGCCAGTGACTCTGTCCTTTGGCATGTGGGTGTTGACCACTGGCCCTGCCTGGAGAAAGAGTTCCCACAGCAGAGGTTCGCTTACTTTCTCGTCTAGACCGCCCACGTACACCGTGGCATCTAAAGCGAGGGAGCAGAAGGTAAAGGCAAGGTCAGGAGTTAGAGAAGGAAAACAAAAATGAAAAACGCTACCTAAAGCGCTGAAGCCTCCCTCTGCCTGCCTAGTCGAGAAAGTCCGCTGAAGTCTAATTCAGCGCTCTTTCCTGGTGGGCTTCCGTCTGTTTGGGGATGGCAGTGCCGAAGGGACTGGATCTAGAAGCATCACCCCTTACAGGCCTAGGCCTGCACCCGGCCTCCAGGCCCAGCACCCAGAGGCTGGCCTCACACCGGGAGAATCTAGTCTCCCACCCTGGCAGACACGCTTCTGGCACTAATCCGCCCTCCGCCTCCCCTGCGCCCATCTTGGGCTCTTCTCTCTCAATTACCCTGATTCCGTTCGGATATCGGTCCGGCAGCCATGGCGAAAAGGCTCCCGCCGTCTCTAAGCAGCAGCACCGCCCTCTGACCTCAGTTACTACTTCCACTTCCGGGCCAAGGCTCACATTGGGCGGGGCCGGCGGCAGGGGAGGAACCGGAAGCGATCGCGGCCATCTTAGGAGTCGGATTGTCTAGAAAGATGCTCTGGAGCTGTCACAACACCGGGGAGCAACAGACGCAGTCAGCCCCTCTTGATGTAGTTCTCGACTGTCAGAGGATCACACTGCTCCCCAAGTGCAAACTCAAGTGCTAAGCCGAGCTTTATATGTTCCGTGACGCAGAGAAGCGTGCTGGGGGCGGGGGGGAACCACCGGCCGGGGGACGGGAGCTCCCCCAGGTCTGCCTTCGGAAGCAGCCTAGGACCTCAGTCCACGCCCCTCGTGCAGATCCGCTCTCAGCCCTGGCTTGAGCTCCAGGTAGATTGTTTTCCGCGCCTGAAGTGTCTGGGTTCCACTAATGTTTGGGAAATCAGAGACCCAAGGCCAGTATTGAAGCTTTCCACAACACACTCTGATCTCAGCAGCTTCACGCTCTTGTCCCATCGCCTATATAAGAGACACAAAGAGAACCTTTCCCTGGGCGTGGTGGGCGTGATGGCACCTGTTAATCTCAGCACTCAGGCCGGTGGATCTTGAGGCCAGCCTGGTCTACAGAGCTAGTCCCGGGACAGCCAGGGCTACACACACAAACCCTGTCTAGAAAAACAAAACAGAGGAGGTTTCAGGACAGCCAGGACTACACTGAGAGACCTGTCTCCAAAAAAAAAAAAGGAAAAAAGGGGGGCACCCTTCTGTCCCCACATTTCACGTGAATTCAGCCCAGCTCCACCTGACTTGTGTCCTTTATTTCCTTATCAATAACATAAGTGCTATTCTCTCAGTTCATACTTTTCTTCCAACCGCTTTTCTGAGATCATCATTCAACACAAGAAACGCTACCAGCAATGCGTAGAAGTACTGTACTTTAATGAATTCCTTAAATAGAAATACCACTACAAAAATACACAGTGGGAGGGGAGGGTGTCTCCCTTATTCACCTCGTTCCGGTAGAAGACTAAAAGACCTGGTTTCAAAGCCGAGGCGAGGCTTGAGAATGAGGTCTCTAGGACATCTAGGGACTGATCTCACAGTTTTGACTGTTTGTGATCTAAAAGGTATGGAATTGCCTCGGGGGCGGGGCGGGGGGGGGAAGGCAACCACATTCTGAACTGGTTTTGTTTCTTCTTCAAATCAAGAGAAACAAAAATAGCTCTAGTAACCAAACGACAGGCAAGCTGGAGGAAGCTGGAGGTTGAAAGCGCCCGCCTCTGCTACAGAGACTCATGCAGGGAGTTAGCTCCTTTATGGGCTGGGATGTGAAAACTGAGCACCAAAGTCAGATACTAAGAAAGCTTGGCAGAATCGCCCACTCTGTCCCCTCTGCCCTGCCTTCCAGAATGCTAGCAGTTTCAACGGATCTGAGAGAGCATGGTATTTGGATCTCTTTTCTTGCAGTGATCCTCAGGAGATACTCTTGCTGTCAATTTTCTTAATAGTTCCTGGAGACAAGAGAGCTCTTCCTGGAGGCCAGAGACTGTAACTGCTGAAGAGCCCATCTGGGGAGGAGAGAAAGAAGGGCACAAAGGTATATTGTTGCAAGTCTCTCTGGTTTGCTTGCTTTTTTTTGTTTTGTGTTTTTCAAGACATGGTTTCTCTGTGTAGCCTTGGCTGTCTTGAAACTCACTTTGTAAACCAGGCTAGCCTGGTCTGCACACAGGCATGGGCCCCACTGCCCGGCAAAGGAGTAGTATCTGTTTTTAAGATCCTTGCTACTTCTATAGTCTTAAATGCTCCTTCCTCTTCTGCCCGTGCCCTACATTCTACATGACTCAAGCCAGAGGCAGTTTCCCACCACCGATTAGCCCAAGTGGATAAACAGTATCCCAGCTTGATAGGTAGAGTACCCCCAGTTCCTCCAGCCTGTTGCCTTTCCAGCTCTTTCTCCCTCTCCTGTCTGTCTTCCCTTCTCACCTGGACGTCAGGCCTTCCCCTCAGGTAACAACGTTTCCAGAGTCTGATCTGAGGTCCCAGATACCCAGGCAGCAGTAGCCCAGGAGGTAAAGGGCAAGCTCCCCAATGTGAGGGGAGCCCCCATTCTTGATCAGCTAGGCTTTCAGAGGATCTAGCAGGTCGAGGGAGCCAATGAGAAGAGACTACCAGCAAGGAGGGACTGTCGTGCCAAGGACAGAGCTGATTTAGGGGTGTCAGGGCCCCTCGAGAGAACAGCCACGCAGAACTGGGGGGTCCAGGAACCATGAAGCTTTTCTAAAAAAGAAAGTGAAGTCAACAGACAACCGAGAAGACAACCGCTTTCTGAAGTGGAGGATATCCAGCTGCCGCCCACTTGTGTTCCCAGTGGCTGAAGCCCCAAGCCGCCTCTGAGCTCCCATGTCACTAGGCTTAGGGCTTCAGGGTTATTAGGGTCTTTTTTATTTTTATTTATTTATTTTTTTTTTTTCGAGACAGGGTTTCTCCGTAGCTTTTTTTTGGTTCCTGTCCTGGAACTAGCTCTTGTAGTCCTTGCTGGCATCGAACTCACAGAGATCCGCCTGCCTCTGCCTCCTGAATGCTGGGATTAAAGGTGTGCGCCACCACCGCCGGCTAGGTTCATTTTTAGAGAAGCTTGTAATATATGGACATGAAACAAGAGGACTAGCAAGCAGAAATGAAGACAAAAAGGATGCTGTCTGCTATTCTGGGATAGCGGTCTTGCTGAAGACAGGCTACACGTGACAGCTTTGAAAGACATGGCAGCTTTCTCTGAGGATCTCCGATACCCTGTCTTTCTACATCGTCTAGTAGTGTGAGCCTGAGAAAGTCAGGGAAATTGAAGGGTAGGCATTTTACCTGTTGTCTGGGGAGCCAGGAATCTGGGCAGTGCTCCGGACTGTAGCCAGGATTAAGGAATTGTGATATCTGTTCCTTGCTGTAGCGTAAATCCCAGTCCCAGACAGACAGATGTAGATTAGCAGAGCTCCCAGCTAGGGACTGGGAGTCCTCAGGGGGGTAAATTTGTGTATAGGAGTTGAACTGGACAGCGGAAGCAAGAAAAGGGGTTGGTTAGAGCTCAGGAAGTGGCTTCGTGGAGAAAAGCACTTGCCATGTGAATTTGAATGCTCAGAACCCACACAAGGCCAGACACACAGTTCAGGGTCGATGACCTCAGTGCTTCCACAGGAAGACGAGAGGCAGACACAGGAGAGTCCCTGAGAGCGCAGGTCCAGCAAGGCTGGAGTATGCAGCAGACAAACAGTAGGAGGAAGGTGAAGACTGACGCCGGAGCTTGCCCTCCGACCACCGCGGGACTCCTATGGCATGCACACATCCACATTCACACACATAAACATGCACACATGCACACAAATTTTAAACGGATTGTTAAACCAGTGTGTGTGTGTCCACCTGTCCTACATCTACAAACCCCCTTATTTCCTATTTCAGGCATCATATATAGAACAAAAGTCTAATCTCAAGAGGGAGCTCACCCAACCCCTTCCATATACCTCAATTTTTATACATCAAGACCAAATCTCAAAGTTTGAATACTCTACCAGGGGAAGAAAAACCAAAACTATAGAGGTCACTGACCTGCCCACTCTTCTTCCCTCGCTCCCAGGGAGTGTCTTTCAGGAAGGTGAGGGTATCAGGAACCCAGATGCTGTCATGCAGAGCAAGAAGGAAAAACTCAGAGAACTCAAATTCAGCTGGAAACTGCTGGAGGAGCTGCCAAGCACAGTCAAGGAAGAGAGGAAACACTGGGGCCTAAAACAGGAAAAAGGGGTTGGAGAGTCTACAGGGATCTAAAGAAGGGGATAGCAAAATACAAGAACAAAGGGCCCAGGAGCAGGATTCTAAGGAGGTCAGAATTAAGAGCACCAGGATGTGAGCCTGGCCATCTGAGTGTCCACTCAGACTGTGTTCACTTCCAGTGGGTCAGCCTCTGCCATTCTCTCTCGTTTTCTTCGGAATGACCGCCCCCCCCCCCCAAAACAAAACCTAAAGTGTTCTCACCTCCTCACTGCCCCCAGTTTCCCCAAGCCTGGTCAGGAAAGGGTGTCCAGCTGCCACCCACTCTCGTTGCACTAGTGACTGGAAACCAAACAATGTCCGGGCTTCTGGGGCCAAAAGCAGCTGGACGAGTGAAGAGAGGAGGCCATTGAAATCACGATCCCCACGCTCTGGGCGATGAAGAAGGAACAAAAAAGGGGGTCCGAGAAACTAGGGCAGGAGGGAATGAGAAGAGGAAACATGAGAGAGGACAGGAGGGGCATGGAAAGGAAAGGAAGAGAAAGCAGGATTGAGAGGGCACAGAGAAGTGAAGAGAAAACAAAGCTCAAATGAATCACTTCATAGACTTCACCTTCTAGAAACATCCAGTGTCACAGAGGAAGCAGAGCCATGCTTCCTGGGGACCTGCATGGGGACAGGTCCCCATCCACTGATGAAGGGGCCAGAGGGACTAAGAGCATCTTATTACAGCAGGGAGACTGCATAGCTCTGAAGGATGCCTTGGCACAACTGCTTCCTTGAGCACAAAGATGCTAGAATTTAAGGGCGTAAGGAAGCTCTACAGATCTTCCAGTCACATGAAGGAAAAGGTCAGGACTGCAAGGAGCTGACCCAAGGAACTCACCTTGAAGTACTACAGAACGGACTCGAGATGTCACTAATACTGAGATGTCACTGGCCTTTCGAAGACAAGACCTGGAGGGGCATATGAGGAAGGGAGTAATAGATTAGGGGAGAGGCAGATTTCCAAACACCTGCTCCTTCTAAGAAAGAGTAGTACAGTCTTCTTGGGAAACTGAGGGGGTAATTTATGGAAGGCCATTGGAAAGTCCAAGTCAAGAGAAGGCTGGAGAAGTTGGATTTTATTTTGTTTGTTTCAAGACAGAGTCTTACTAGTATCCCTGGCTATCCTGAAACTTGGCCGGGTTGGACTTGAACTCATAGACATCCACCTGCCTCTACCCTCTACCTCTGCTGCTGCCTTGAGTGCTGGGATTAAAGGTGTGCACCATTACATTCGGCTACAAGTTGGAATTATTAATCAAAATTAGAAAGTTGAGCATACCTGACATAGTCCAACCATCGTGTTCCTTCCAAGGCTGAGAGCCACTTATCTTCATCTACAGAAGAATCTAGCAGAGAGGGATCAAGAAAGGCAAAGAGATAAGGATCCAGGTCTATACCCTAATGGGTTAAAGTCTGATAGAGAGGGTGAAGGAGATGGCTCAGTGGTTGAGAGCATTGGCTGCTCTTCCAGAGGACCCAGGTTCAATTCCCAGCACCCACATGACAGCTCACAGCTATAACTCAAGTTCCAGAGATCTGACACCCTCACACCAATGCACATAAAGGGGTATCACTCCTTTAATCCCAGCACCTGGGAGGCAGAGGCAGACAGACGTCTATGAGTTCAAGGCCAGCCTGGTCTACAGCGTGAGTTCCAAGACAGTCAGGGCTACACAATAAGACCCTGTCTCAAAAAAGCAAAACAAAATAAAATGGTTTAGTAGTGGGGGCTAGATAGAATACTTGGTGTTAAGAGTGCACATCACTCTTCCCAATGAGTGATTCTCAGAGCCACCTGTAACTCCAGATCTAAGTGGTTTAACACCATTGGCCTCCACAGGCACCCCCAAATACACGGCATACAGACACATGTGTACACATGATTAAATATAAAGGAAGGCCTTGGGTTGGATCCTGAGCATTTAAAAAAGGTTTTTGAGTATACAATGTAGTAAATAAAATTCACTGTATACTTAAGATGGGTAGAGTGAATTTCATAAAGATTTTTTTTTTCATTTTTGTTCTGAGACAGTGTCTCAGAGCCCATGCAGGTATGTGTGTGTGTGCCACTGGACCCATATTCAGCCAGCAGTGGAGTTTTGTTTTTAAAGTTAGGGAGCAGAGTGTGGTGGTGCATGCCTTTAATCCCAGCACTCATGAGACAGAGGCAGGCAGGTGGGTCAGTGAGTTTGAGGCCAGCCTGGTCTACATAGTGAGCTGCAGATCAGCCTGGGCTACGTGTGAGACTCTGTCTTAAAGAATAAGAAATCAAAACAAAAAAGATTTGGGGGAAAACAGGCTATTGGTAATCTGTAAGTGATGAAGATGGGATAGAAAAGTGAAGGTTCATGGGCTAAAGGGCCATTCATCTATAATATACAAAATAGTAAACCAGGGTAGAGTTGGGGGCTCACAGGTTATTCTCACCAGGCAGGCAAAGGGCCCTCAGCTTCATGTGGGCAAGCTGGATATCAGCAAGACTGGGCATCTCGTCCATAGAATCTACCAAGACAACATCAGGGTGCCCAGCCTGTAGCATGGACTCCACTGCTCTGCAGGGAAGGAAGGGAGTCAGGAATTACAGCAAGGCGTCTTCTTAGAATACCTAGCCCCAAGTGTCATTGCAACTTCTCACCTGACATCTTCTTTGTTAGGGTCGCTGGCTACATAGAAGCCTCCACATCGGAGAAGGTCACTGCCGCCAGGGTGGTGCCAGGACAAGCGCTTCATAAGGGTGAGAAGAGGGTCATTGTAGAAGAACTATTCTTAAGCTGCCCTTGTCCCAACAATGACCTCACAGGAAGCCCTCCAATCCCTTTTCCCCTGACCCTCTAATCTCAGACTAACCGGTCCACGGCCCTGCTGGAAGTGGGCAAATGCTCTTCTGACCTCACTGTCCAGAATTCGATTAGGGACCCAGAAGTAACCCGAGAGGCTGCAAAACAGAGAGTGACGTCAGAGCTTGTCAGTGACCTCTGCTAATAGGAGCTAGTATGACAAAACAAAGAGTGACGTCACAGCCT